>NW_011499918.1:237142-243057 GCF_000495115.2 Populus euphratica
ATTCCTGCTTTTATTCTCTTTTCCAAAACGACAAAGCAAACGTATTTAATTGTTGTGTGTGTACAAACAATCCGACAACATTTCATCCTCAATTTTATTTTATTTTCAATTTATTCCTACCTATTATAAGATAAATATAATAATATTAGAAAAACTTGATCATGCATCAATAAGCTAGGAACTTGAACATTAAGCAGTTCTGTTCCTCTGCATGTCAGGTATGTTTGTCCACGGTTCTACTAATAATAATAATAATAAAACTTCAATTAAAAACTGTTGAATTTAAGGAAGACAATAGTTTTTCCAGATTTATCTTATCATATTAAAAACATGTCTATTTTAGTATAAAAATATAAAAAATAAAATAAATTATTTTTTATTTAATATTAAAAATACATCTTATATATAACTTTATAATTCCAGATATTAAAAAAATAAAAAAAAGTCTTTGGTATTTTTGAAATGTATGCCAAAATCCTCTGAAATTTTACAAACTTGTTGTAAATACTTGCAATATTTTTCAAAAAACATGTCAAAGTATTTTAGATTTTTTTAAAAAAATTGCTTCAATAACGTTATTATTTTTAGCCATATGCAAAATATATGCTTTTCCTTTTAAAATAAAAAATAAAAAAATAATAGCAATAAGACTCATGATTTGAAAAAAATAGGTCGAGGAGGATTTCAAACATACAAAAAATTAAAGTTGCAATTTTGGATGGAGTTAGGAGTGTAATTGTATCCAAGATTGAAGAAACAATACGGATTCAAAATCAAATTAAATAATTATTGAATAAATTTGCATAAAAATTAAGCTTAGAGACATAATTAGATGTTTAATAGGTCAATTTGATTTTTATCATTGGTCCAAGTAAAATTTTAATTATGTTTAAGAATTAATTCGGGTCAAATTAAATGATTTAATTAAGTGCAAATACTTAATTATGCTTTAAATAGATCAAATTAATTTTATTAGGGACTTAATTGGTAAGAAATGAATTTGAAAGCCTAATTTGGATTTAATTGAGAAGATTGACATTTTAGAGGACCAAACTTATTTTTTACAAAATTAATTGGTTGGCATCAAGGGTAAATTATAAGAAAATAAAAGTTTAGGGTCAATTAGGGGTTAAATTGAAGAAATTCACAACTAAGGATCTTTTTGAAAAAAACATCACACTCTAGGGACTCAATTGATTGAAATTAGGGGTGAAATTAAAAAAAATTAAAAGTTTAATAGTAAATTTGCATAAATCCAAGATCAAGGATCAAAATAAAAAAAAAAACACTACAATTCAAGGTTGATATTAGAATTTGGCAAGCAAGAAACCGCATAAAATTAGAAGTTTTAGGCCAATTAAGGATGCAATTGAAATAGTCAAAAGCTTGAAGGACTAAATTGAACTTTTATCAAATCCGTAAATTAAAACACTAAAGCCAAATCAAAGGTATTTTGAAGATAAAGAAATAAAAAAATTAGATGACATATTGTTTGATTATAGTTTATCACCTTTATCTTTTACCTGAAATAGTTGTTTGGGTGACTACTTTTTAAGAGCATTTAATACTTCTTCTCCTTACTAAACCGGACAAACCATGCACCGCCATGGTGACCTGACATTTTACTACACTCAGAATAGGTCTTGTTGACCAATGACCTCTATGGCTACCACAATGTCGCCCTATAATAACTAACCTGACTAGTTTTAACATCCTATAGATCATGATGATACCTTTAAACTAATGGTTAAGATCCTTTCCGGTTGAATTAAGGGTCAAAATTTTTCTTTCACCCCCTATAAATAAGTGTGGATTTCTAGGTATTAAACATAGAGAAATCAAGGAGCGAAGTGGGGAAGAAATCATTTTTCCTCTGCTAGCATTATTCTTTTTCTCTCTCTCAGCCACTATTTCAGCTTCAACAACCATCTAAGAATTACCTATACACACTCACCAACACTAGGTCCTTCACCAGTGATCGTCGTTCACAACCAACGTGAATAATGGCATCACCATAAATTTGTTCTCTTTTTAAATGATAATCCAATAATTGCTACCATCACTTATCATGACGACCACCACCACTTCCTTCACTAAAATTAGAAAAACATGGTTGGATAGTTATTGAGAAGTTCTATCATTTGACTCTATTAAAATAGTAATATTATGAAAAGTGCAAGTGATATTTAAAAACACTTAAGAAAGCCTTCTAAAGGTTACTTGAGTTGTTTTATACTTGCCCATCTATAAGTATTGTTGAGAAAAGTTCTAGTCTTTAACATGTTAAGAAGATTGTATAAATATTTGATTCTTAGCTTATGCAAAAAAATTGAATCTAATTTTAACTTTATAAAAGGATTGAGATAGATCCTGAACCTAGAAAGGATTGAGATAGATCTTGAACCTGGAAAAAGATTGAGAAAGATTTTAATATTTGATATATATAAAAAAAATTATGTAAATGCTTGGTCTTACTCATTTAAAAAATTGAGTGTGATAATAAATACTTGAACAAGGGTTCAAGGAATGAAATAAAGAAGCCACTGTAAAAATATTGGAATACCCTTTCTTAACTCAATCTTTTTATTTGTTAATTATGTTGATTTTTTTTCATCTTTAAATTTGTTTCATTATTGTTTGAGCTTTTGCTCATTAGATAGTGCTATAAAGTTGTTTTAAGTAAAGAAAAAAGCCTTTCTAATTAGCAATCTAATTCACCCCCTCTTATATGTGTAATGTTTATCATTTAATATATATATATATATATATATATATTTATTAGTTTTTGTTGAATATTAAATAAAAGTTAAATAATAAATAGTTATATGAATACTCAAAACTTGATAAATAAAGTATGAATGTATAAATTTATTATTCGATGAATTAGGGTATAAATTTTAAAAAACCTAACTTATGAATACTCATTGCCATCCCCAGTAAGAATTACCTTAGAAAAGAAAATTCCTCACATCACAAGAGGTCTTATCATCTTGGTAATACTTCTTGCTAAACCAACAACGTGTTATGGACGGTATCTTAAACGTATTCTTTATATAAAAAAAAAAAATTGAATATTATATGGAATTACATTAAAAAATGGTAAATTAAAATTTATAAAATTGGCTATAGCTTTTTAACGAGATTACTTACAATGATGTTCCAAATTATTTTATTTGTATTTAGGTCCTCAAATCAACATTATTCAACGGGTCAGTCAAACATATGACAACTGAAGTGGTCAATTGTCACCATTTGAATATGGTTGAGATATAAATAAATAAATAAATAAGACGTGTTCTTGGCAGCTTGACCTAAGTCTGTCGTGTTGAATATATTATGAATTGTACAATTTTGTAGCTAGTTAAATGGGCCTGCATGTGAAATACACCATGCAAGCGGAAGATGTCCACATGGGAAAATATACAGGGCCAGGATCATTTGTTGTTTTGTACTGGATGAAATGTAGCCGTGGATGTGCATGGACGAGAGGCTCTCGTGGTACGTATAGACTTTTGACTTTACTAAGAAGTCCTCTCTTGGAACACAACAAAGAATATTAAAATCATTCTTGAAGGATTCATGGAATTATATAAGATAACAAAGATGAAGGGCAGATGCGAAAATTATCTTTGAAGAGTCATCCAAATGGGAAAAGTCATTTATTTCCTGGATAACGTAATCCCTCCGTTAAGTTATTTTTCTATCCAAAATACCCTTTAGACTATATATTAAATTAAAGAAATGCAGGGGTATAAAGTTATTTTCTTATAAGCTAGCAAAGCTTCTTAAGGCATCAGCCATCATATAGACTCCAAGGACCGAATTATGATTTCTTAAACTAAAGGGACTAGGTTGTTGTATCACTAAAAACACAGGGACTAAATTATTATTTATTCATGATGTTAAAGAATTGAAGAATTTAATACAGGCGAGATTCTACTTCATAGTTTTGTCCTGCTTCGAGAGCATCCCTTCAAAGCTGTTTTTTTTTTTTGTGTACAGATAAGAAGAAAAAATTATAAGTGTTATGATTTCAGAAGTTTTATCTGCTACTACTTAGAATTTGTTATATGTCAGGAACTTAAAAATAAATTTCTCATGATTTGATTTAAGATCTAAGTTATGAGTTATCCCATCTCTAGAACGAGTAATAACAATGATGTGGGATGCGGCGGCTCTGGTGAAAAAAGTGGGGCAGCCACATACCTTATTTCCAAGAAGGTGGAGGAAAATCGTTCACTGCCCTGGGAGAACTTTCAACGCCACCTGTTCTCATCACAAAGTCGGTTCCGTAAGCGTGTTGAACTTTTCCTTCTCTTCATGACCGACCTTTGTGCCAAGCCTAGCCCAAAGAAAGGAAGAAAGATTTCTCACTGGACTTCAAACTCCTCCTCCTTGTTGCTGTTAAATAAATTTTATCTGCTTCAATGTCTGTGATAAAAGTACTTGTGCATTTATCTTCTTTCTTGGTCGCTCATTTGTTCATATCAGGTAAAGTCGAGAAATCTATTTCTGTTTCCAGCTCTGATTCTTCAACTTATTTTATTAACGGAGTTGTTTTTATGCTATGTTATTGCTAGCAGGTGTTGTTTCAACAACATTTACAATAACAAACAAGTGTAGCTACACAGTTTGGCCAGGCATTTACTCAAGTGGAGGTTCAGCATCTCTCTCCACAACTGGTTTTTCCCTTGAAAAGAACGAGTCAAGGACCTTAACAGCACCAGCTTCTTGGAATGGGCGGTTTTGGGGCCGCACGTACTGCACCGAAGACTCGTCAGGAAATTTCTCCTGCATCTCAGGCGACTGTGGCTCCGGCAAACTAGAATGTTCAGGAAACGGTGGTGCTCCTCCTGCAACGTTGGCAGAGTTTGCGATTGGTGGTTTTAATGGCCTTGATTTTTTTGATGTTAGTCTTGTTGATGGCTTCAACCTGCCTTTGCTTGTTGTGCCTTCTCGTCAGAACTGTACAAGCACTGGATGTGTGGCGGATTTGAACGAATCATGTCCGTCAGAGCTTAGCGTTACCACTAGTACAGAAGGCAAGACTGCGGGATGCAGGAGCGCGTGCCAAGTGACCGGGTTGTCGATGTTTTGTTGTAATGGTACAAACGGAACACCTGATAAATGCAAGGCTTCTTTGTATTCTCAATTCTTCAAGAATGCCTGTCCACAAGCTTACAGCTACGCTTATGATGATGATACCAACACTACCTTCACTTGTGCATCCACCGATTATCAAGTTACATTCTGCCCAGGTAAATATGCCGTTCTCCAATTTGTGTAGTTTTATTAATTTTGTATTTTGTTTCTGATGATGTCAACATTTAGAGGTAGTTTTGTGCCTCTGAAAGTCGGTGTAGTGTTCACAAACCATGAAGCTTAAGTTACCATAAAAGCTCAAAGTATACTGCAGATACTGCTAGAAATTACATCATAAGAATGAAGACCTGTTCAGTATTTTAGCAGTTTTAAGTACATGTATGTTGGGAACTTGGGATCCATGTACGAGTATGGCTATAAAAAAAGAAAATTACAGAGCCATGCCAGTGATGGGAATGAGAACATAGTTTCATTCTATCATTTCTTTTCACATAAATCCACCATCTTTTTGGTTCCATAATAAATCTACTTCAAAATCATTTTGTTTGGCAGGCAACACAACGGTTATCACAGAAAACAATTCTCGTCCATCACCAGGGGAGATAACACCAATTCCTTCACCAGAAATAAGGCCTAATACTACTTCAAGGAGACAATGGGTGCCAATTATAGCAGGAATTATGGGTGGTGTTCTTGCCATCATTTCTTTTGTAGTTATTATTGTTTGGAGGGCTAGGCTGAGCAAGTCTAATGATACTGAAGAGGATGTGGAAGATGATTATATAAAGCAAGTTCCAGGAATGCCTGTCCGG
>NW_011499918.1:243093-260986 GCF_000495115.2 Populus euphratica
AGGAATGCCTGTCAGGTTTTCGTATGAAGATCTACGCGTTGCAACCAATGATTTCAAGGAAACACTAGGAAGAGGAGGCTTCGGGTCTGTATTCGAAGGAGTACTTGCAGATGGAACAGGAATTGCTGTGAAGCGTTTGGATAAATTAGGCCAAGGAAAGAGGGCGTTTTTAGCAGAAGTTGAGACGATTGGAAGTCTGCACCATTTTAACTTGGTAAGGTTGATAGGATTTTGTGCAGAGAAATCGTATAGGCTTTTAGTATATGAGTACATGAGTAACAGCTCATTGGACAATTGGATTTTTAAGAAAATACAAGGATCTTCCCTAGATTGGCAGACACGAAAGAAGATTATACTTGACATAGCAAAAGGGCTGGCGTATCTTCATGAAGAATGCCGGCAGACCATCATGCACCTGGATATAAAGCCGCAGAACATACTCTTGGATCCAAATTTCAATGCCAAAATCTCCGACTTCGGGCTATCTAAGCTGATTGATAGGGAGATGAGCCAAGTTCAACTCTCAATGAGAGGAACCCCTGGATATCTTGCTCCAGAATGGCATCAAGCATTAGGTCACATTACAGTAAAAGTTGACATATACAGCTTTGGAATTGTACTACTGGAAGTAGTTTGTGCACGCAGAAGCGTTGATCACTCGCAACCAGAGTCTGCCTTCCATTTGCTTAGAATGTTGCAGAACAAAGCTGAATACATTTTGGAATTTTTAGACGAATATATGCAGAGTGATAGAGATGAAATAATCAGGATGATAAAGATTGCTGCTTGGTGTTTGCAGGATGATCCAGAAAAAAGGCCTCTCATGTCAACAGTTGTAAAGGTGTTGGAGGGTGTCATGGAGGTAGATTCAAACCTGGTGTATAAGTTTTCACATGCACTGGCACCACCTCCTGTTGCTGATGACTATATTCTTTCAGCACCGCCACCAGCATCAGTTCTTTCTAATCCTAGATGATGTTGTAAAGATCTTCCATTTTTGCTAGCGAAAAAAATTATCAAACTTGTCATCACTTAAACTACTCTGGTCTCAATCATGTCATTTTAACCAATGCATATGTTGTTTTGAGTGGCTGATTTTTGTAGTAACATTCATAAATTAAGATTTGAGGAGTTGTTTGAATTTGTAAACCAATCATCAATGAGCTGTGGTAAGGTAACATAACAATTCTTCTATGGGCTGTCGGGTTCAGTGATGTTATCAAGTAACACAACAGGTTCGATCATTGATAAGAACTCCAAGTGATTCATTCGCTTGGACGTTCCTGCCTCTTTAAGAAAGGCTCTTCAACTCAGAAAATTGTGGAATTTATGTGGCAATACGTTATCGTGATTGTTCTGATTATTGGACTTCTTTCTTTCAACAGTGTTCTCGAGAGCGAAACTCTTCTTGAGGCAGAGGGCGTATCACCGCAATGCAGATGACTTGTTGAATTGCAGAAACATCATTTTCAGGAAAAATATAAAAACATAAAACGACATCTTGTTGCGCCCACATGGCTTAAGTGTACTGTAAACTCATCAAGGCTAAGGCAAAGGTTGGATCACCACAAATGATCAGAAATGTGGTGACCACCTTACAATTGCTTTGGATAGAATAGATTCTTTAGCTAATCACCACTTGTCGAATGCTACGACAACTACATGATCAAAATGATATGGGGTTGAAGGGAGCCTAAGAGGTCAAATCAGAATATGAAAACGCTTGCAACAGATGTATATGACTTTAGCTTCGTAGGTTACGAAGAGTTCTGCATGCCAGTTATTGTCAGTCTGAGACATGGAGGTGGAAGGACAAAAGCATTAATTGATAATGGAATCTGCTGTTTGAAAGAAGGTTTTGGATGTAAAATAATTCCATTGAAAAAACGTTCTGGGGAGTTCTTAGAACTTGTAAAATGTGTGCAAGTCATTAATAATCTGAAATTATCAGAAGAGCTGAAAATTATTTGTTCTTCGGGATGCCAGATTTAATGGCGAGGACTCAAAAACTTGCCTCTCAATTGCATTCTGAGTACTGAATTCCTGAAATCATTTAAAATAAATGATTTGCACAAGTAACTCTTCCATTAAACCAATCACAAGGCTCGCAGTAATTCATTGGCAAACTAAGAGGCATCCAAGTAAGAACAGATGACCAACAGCAGCTTTTTGGAATTTACAGCTTGAACTCAAAAATTTAGCAGCCTTGTTTGAGCTCAATGGATCTTACAGTCATTTAGAGTTATGAAACCTGAGGAAAATGGGAATTAAAGAAGCGAGAACCCTTGTGATTAAATCAAATTACAACGAGGACGAAGATCTGCAGTAACATTCTATACATATAGTGGAACACACATAGGACATCCCTGTAATGAAACCTCTTAAAAGGACAAGTAGTACAGATATCAGAGGAAAAGAAGCTGAAGCACAAAGATCAACAAGCAGAATGCTCCTGTTGCAAGATACATTGCATATCTCATTGTGCACAGAATTTTTATAGGCGATTTGAGAATTACAAAGGGAGGGGGAAAAAGCATTGCATCTCATAACTGTCTTAAAACAGGCATATTTGAATGAGTAAGCAATCATCCTTGAATTTTACCTACAAAGATGCAGAATTGTGGAGGGGGCTAACATGATTAGGTTAAAGCATCGGCACCAGCAACAATCTCCAATATTTCTCCAGTGATCTTGGCCTGACGCTGCCTATTGTAAACCATGGAAAGGGACTTCTTCAATTCTGATGCATTATCAGTAGCATTGCTCATAGCACTCATCCTAGCGGCAAGCTCACTAGCTAGTGATTCTTGCAATGCCTTCAAAATCTGGCTGTTCAAATATAAAGGCAACAAGGCATCAAGAATCTGAACTGGGTCCTGCTCAAACTGTAAAATTGGTGAGAAATCTGTTGTTGCCGTCCTACTAACACCTCTCTCTACAGTCAATTTCCCTTCTCTTGTTGTCAACCTGAAGAACTCATCCTCGGCTGCATCAACGCACACCCCATTCACATCACAAATCTCTCCCTTTGGTGATAATGGAAGCAAGGTATGTATAACAGGTTCAGACTTAACAAGTGACACAAATTTTGTGTACAAAAGTTCCACTTTATCAACCTCCTCACTTACAAACAGTGAAAAGACATCATCTGCTATTGCTTGAGCTTCTTTAGCTGTAGGGAGACCACCTTTGTCAAGAAACCTATCAACTGGAATATAAGGCCTACGAAGAAAATAAGAGTTGCCCTTCTTTCCAACACTAATAATAGTATAGTCAATTCCAAGCTGCTTCAAGTCTGCAATTCTTGCTTCTGCTTTCTTGATTAAATAATTATTAAAACCCCCACAAAGTCCTCTATCACCAGTAACAACAACTAGAGCGACTTTCTTAACAGGCCTAACTTTTGTTAATGGGGCATCAACATCATCAGTCTGAAGCTGTTCATTGATGTTATAAAGAACTTCAACAAGAGTTTCAGAGAAAGGCCTACCATTAACAACAGCTTCTTGTGCTCTCCTCACTTTAGCAGCAGCAACAAGCTTCATAGCCTCAGTGATCTTCTGCGTGTTCTTCACTGATTCAATACGAGTCCTAAGCTCACGAAGACCACAGTGAATTGGGGTCACAGAAGAGGATCTTGAAGGGTTGTTTGCAGCAGGTGAGCTTGGAAGCTGAAAAGGGCTGAGAGAAGAGCGAAAGGAAAGTGAAGTGGTGTCAGAAAGAGAAGGTTTTGAGGACACCAACATTGTCAGATTTGAGCAAGACATTGTGGTGATGAACTTGTTGGGGCTCTGGCTAGGTAACCACGAGAGGAGAAGAGAAGTGAAAGAGGAATTTTAGGCTATGGTGAGGAGCTGTTTTGTGTGATTGGCTTATCTTTTTCTTGTTCATGGTATGGAGGAAAAGAGAGGAGAAATGAGTGGAGGGAAAGGAAGAGAGTGGATGAGGTTTGGGATAAGGATTTTGACCGTTGGGAGATTGCTTGAGACATCAATAAATTAATAGACATAGATTTTGTTTGTAATTAAATCATTTTCCATGATATTTTTAAGTCTAATACGAGGTTAATGATGATTATGGTGGTATTTAATTCATTTTTTGTTATTAATTAAATGACTAATAACCTGATGTGGCCGCGTGATCTCAGTTGGAGACTCGGGTAGCAGTGGACAGCAGTCACTTGACAGATGCCACACATTACTGAAGGGTATATGCGGCTATGCGACTAGGATTCTCTTGAAGCAAGAAATATCAACTTTAACCCACCAAGTGATCCACCTCCATGGCTTGGTGCTGTAGTTTTAGCCTTTTAGGGCTCTGTCCCTTCATCATTTAATCTAAACTCGACCATTCTGATCAAACAAAAAGAGAGAACAACGAGCTTGAACCAATTACCAAGCCTCTGCATTCTAAGGCGAGCCATCATGCTTATTACTCCAGTTAAGGCCTTCACAACAAGCTACATATGCATGTCTCATGAACCAAAATACCCTCTGAAGCAATACAAGAAACTACACAAGAAAAAGTTGGTATAATTCAAAAACATGCCCTTACCCAAACGAAATCTACGTTTCAAGAAGCACCTTCTTTTGATTAAATTAAGAACATAGAAAGCTGAACACTCAATTCATCAAACAATCTTGTAACTGCAACACAGAATCGAAAGAGAATTTTCAAATCAACTAGCCATAAAAGATTTATAATCTACTTAGATGCATTCTTATTAACAAACTTTGATAAAGGAATGCTCAGAAGCATACTAAAATGATATCAACACCATTCCAATTCAACAAATGAACAAACATCAAACTACAACACAATATTTAACAAGATATTCTCTCTCTCGCAAGAAAAATATATGTTCTTTTCCATAAAAATCGATCTTTTATCTCCTATGAATAATAAGACTTCAATGGAAGAAAAAAAAAACAATTTGAAGATTCTAAAGAAAACCAAAATTCCATTGAGCTAGAAAAGGTGCATCAGGAAGGACCAAGTCCTCAAATATCATTAACAGCCTCTTTAAGCAAACTTGCTCCTTTACAAGAGATGAAGGCAAGGGAATAGGCAACTCTATACATCACAGTTACACAGTACATTGGACAAGCTGCTACTGAATTAATAGAACAGTTTTGCTAAAACATTATTACCTTTAACGCTACCCTTTCACAAAACTTCACGATGTTGTCTCCACCAGAATTGGGATGTGGAGATTTACAAACAAAACATTTACTCATGGTATATACCAGAAAATATATACATAATAAATGGAAAGGGTCAAGAAGAAAAATCTTCCTAACTTTTTTAGCATCTGTTAAATGTCATGGCTCCCGAGGTAAGAGATTGGCAAGGCAGAAAGTAGATGTCAATCAAATTTCTCTGCACTTATTGTAGTCCAGCTTCGACAAGAGATTCTCAATTGTCAATTTCAGCAAGTTCCAAGGAACACAAATAGATAACTCAGGTTCATCAAATAACTGCTCGAATTATTGAAAAAGCAGCAATCAACCTAACTTATCATGATCGCATCTGTCATTTGCGGTGGCTGTTCCGGTGCCTGAATTTGTATTTGTTCCACCATTTTCAGCAGCCGTTTCGAGTGCCCAAATTTGTATTTGTAGGCAAGTACACTTCCTGGGTTTCCTCAGTGTTGAAAAAGCAAGAGGACCCAGACAAAGTTGCTGTGCCATGTCACAAACAAGCTTCTGTGTTTTACCTTTTGTGCCCAGTGTAGTCTTCTTGCACAATCGATTGGGACAACATGAAGATAATTTTTTGGCAGCTTGGCATTCATTAATTTCGCCCTTTCCATGCACGGCCTTCATTTTTGGAGAGTCAACAGGCGCATGTGAATCTAAACTTAACCACGAGCTACTTGTAGTCTCCTTTCCTAAGCTTGTCAGGCTCGACTTTAATAAAGGACTGCCCTTTCAGAGGATAGAAGGTTTGCCATGAGAATGAACAGGGCTACTCAACTCACAACATCGATTACCATAATTTTCAGCACTAATAACTTCTTGCGTTGCAAGACTTTGGGAATCCTATTAACAAGTAAATAAAAAAGGGATGTTAGACAAAATTTAGTACAACCGAGGCTGGACAAAACCCCAAACGGCAACATCAGTCAACAAGGAAACATAGTAATGCCCCCACTGCATTAGATTTAACCAAAAAAAAGTACAGGAACTGTACGGAAATATTGGGAGGGGCGGCAAAATGATGTACTAGCTCAAAGTAAAATTAGAGAGCAAGAATAAGCAAAATTAGACCAGAGTTACATTCATATAATGTCATTGGTTATATTGAGCTTCAGTAAAGCAAGCATTCCTAATTTTCTGAAAAAGCGTATCAGTGGTTACTTGGGGGAATAAAATACCTAACAGGATGCTAGACAGTAAGAAGAGAAGAAAAAAGTAGAAAAGAGGCAACTCCAACTACAGTCAATGAGCTTGGGGGTGTGGTCATATCTTGGTTTGGTGAAACAAGGGAACCTAGAAAGACTTGAATTATGAAAAAAGTTTACAGAGCCAACTCAAATGGTAAAACATTTGAAGTTAGGATAAATCAATGCCAGTGAAGGGAGACTTGCCAAATGAGTTCCCTGAAGCCCAGTGTTCATTGGATCAGTGGGCACAATTGGTGGGATCAAGGTCATCTCATATGGATAGTGGATTATGAGTTCCCCTCATTAAATACAGCATTAATTAAAGGCTCTAAAAAGTATTCATGCGGTGATACAATACTATACAACAAGGTCTGCAATCAGGAACAAAAGTATAAGCACTCAGCAGAAAACCAAGCTTCTCCCACCTCAAAAGCAGCACAATAATAAATAAAAAAGAAATGAAAAAAGGAAAAAGCAAACACACCTTCTTGCACCTCAGCGATAGGTTCACAGCCTGCACCAGGTTTTCACAAAATAAAATAAAAAAATATATCAAAAAATATTAAAAAAAATCTAAAAGTTAATACAAACGAGAAAAGTATGTTGAGATACCGAAAAAGATAAAAATCAATTGAGAAAATTTAAAAATATAAAAAATTAAAATTTAACAGTATATTTTTGACTTATAAGAGTTATATTGACAAAAAAAATTCAAGTTAATAAAAAAAATCTAAAATTAGATATTTATAGATTTAATTAAATTTTATCTAAAGGATAATTGAATTTATAAAGATTTGGATGATAAAAAAATTGATCTTTAAGTTAATTTATGTTTTTATTGAAAGAAATTAAAAATTTTAGGGTTTAATTATAATTTTAAAAAGTTGATTTAGTCAAATAAAAAATTTAATTATATAATTATTGAAGTTTAATAACTAATTAAAAACTTAATTAAAATAATTAAAAATTAAAAATCAAACTGAAAAGTATTAAAATCAAAAGATCCAAGTAAAATATTTTCAGCGACTTGCTTACAAAATTGTCAAAAAAACATTAAGGAACAAATCAGAAATATTATTTTGGCAAGTGAGGTTCTGGTCTAGCTGTGGAAGGGGCTTGTCCCCTTCCTCCGCACCTGGGTTCGAACCTTACTATGCACGCTTGTCACCCCTGCGGTGCCTTATTTGTTCATTGGGCTTGCAGGATGTTCAGTGGGCCATGGAGATTAGTCGTGGTGCGCGTAAGTTGACCCGGACACCTCACGTAAATCAAAAAAAAAAAAAAAAAGAAATATCATTTTGAAATTGAAAACGGCGCCGTTGCATTAAGACTTGCGCGCATTGTTCATGGTCTTCTTCAAAAGAAAGAAACGGCTGGAAATAAAAAGACAGGGGAAGCGGTTTTTTACAGAGACAGTGGAGCTGTTCCAGGGGAGCATCTCTCACGCCGGCCGTTACCATATGCATGCCATAACGCATGCATCCTCTGGCTATAAAAGCCAGAAGAGGGAACGAGACAAGGGAGGGGGGATAACAGAAACAGAGAGGGGGAGACGATAGAGACGAGGGAGAAAAAAAGGAGAAGGGAAAAAAAGAGGGAGAACCCGAGAGGAGAGATGGAGAGAGCATAAGGAAAAAAGAGGGAGGTAAAAAGATTTAAAAATACACAGAAAGCAAAATACTAAGAGAAGGAAGAATAGAAGAAGAACTGAAGAAGAGAGTAGCTTCGACCTATCAGCTTCACCATCGTCTTCATCCCCAAGCAACAGCTTCGCCTCCAGCTGCACCAGGGAACAGGGCAGAAGAAAAGAAAAGAAAAAACAGAGAGGCAGATCGAGAAGGAGCAGGGAACAATTCACGCACCTACGGATAAAAACCGGCTAGGTCCAGCCAGCCATACGGGCCGGGTTTGACCCGGCCCAAAGGGAAAAAACCCGGCTAGGCCCAGCCAGCCATACGGGCCGGGTTTGACCCGGCCCAAAAAAATTCAAAAATTATTTTAAAAAAAATATTTAATTTTCTGCAAATATTTTATTGTATTTTGATTAATATTGGTTTGTATTTTTATATTGTAAAGATAAAAATCTGATATTGAAATACCTGATTTTCATCAAAACATAAAAAATAAAAAATAAAATATTTTGTTTTTATGTATATGGCCAAATCTCTCTAATATATATATATATATATAATAAAAATATCATATTGTATCTTCATAGAAAAAATTAGCATGTATTTTGATTTTAATAACCAATTAATTAAAGTCATGAGAACTAGCTAATATTTCAAAAATTCAAAAAAAAAAATATTTTGTTTTCTTTTAATATCTAGGATTACAACCTTATGCGTAAGATATATTCCAGATATTAAATTATATGTTGATCTTAGAACTGTTAGGTTTTATATAATAAGATAAGAATTTCTTTATCTAAGAACATTTTTCTTAAATCATAAACTGATCAACAACTAGAAAACATAACAAGATTTTAAATTTTAACAGACAATAAAATAATACAACTTATCTTAGGTAGGGTGTATTTAAGGTGTCAATATTTTTTCTTTACACAACTAGTTCTCATACCTAATCTTTAAGACTAGTTAAGGTTTCTAGTGATTAAAATATTAGGTAACGGCTCTTATTCTATTTTTTCCAATCATAAAAAATAAGAATGTTTTTATCTCCTTACACATTTGTCAGATTGATAGAAAATTAAGATTTAATAGTAAAAGTATTCGCGCGACACAATATACATACGACATTCTCCATCAAAATCTACCATCTCCTCACACTCAAACTCAAACCCTATATTTTCTTCCATGTTTTCATTAGAGTTACTCAACTTTTCTTGCTCCATCACAATTTCCAGATGACATTGATCACCACTACCATTCATGTCGCATATACTAACAATATTGCTTGGGATAGGTGATGCATCAGCGTATGAAACAAACTTGCTATGAACTGTGGTGTAATGTCATTGTGTTGATCACGTGGGCTATTTACAAATTTTATTTTTCTTTTTAGATTTAGTGTTATAGAAAATAATATAAATTATATCTTGAAATTTTACTTAAAAACTTAAAATTTTGAATTAAATTGATTTTTTAATATAATATCAAAATATTAATAATCAAGCAGTCACACGTTTGAATCTTATTATTTCTATTTATTTAATAAAAATTAAATATAAGATAATATGGATCAATGTAAATTTTAAGTTTAAAATTTTTTTATTTGAAGAGATATATTAAAAAATAATATAAATTACATTTTAAAATTTTATTTAAAAATTTAAATTTTCAGAATGAAATGATTTTTGACACAGGTTTAGTATCTGTACCATCCTCTTGTGTCCCCCTCGGAGAATTAGAACTTAGATGGATCTCCAAGTCGAGGTCATAGCTCATTTGAGCTAGACTCTTTAGGATCAACAACTGGCCATGATTGACAAATGATTTATTCTGGACCGCATCAAAATGAAATGACTTTGTAATTGAGTAAATTCACCTCTCACTTTGTAATTGAGTAAGTTCCTCTCAAACAAACAAATTGGTTTGGATTTGAGTGTGCCATCACCAAGTTGCTATTTTCCTCGTCAGTTATTTGCAGAAGTGGGTGGAAGTCAATACAGCATGATGCTGAAGTAAAATCCTGGTCAAATATTTATTAAAACTATCAACAACACGGTTTGCTTGGTGGTGATAATGAAAGAGACAGATTCAACTGGGGTTGATGCCCTGAAAAGAACCTAAAAGAACAAGGTGCACCAATATTGCAGCTCAAAGGTAAATATGACAGGCGGCCACTTTCTGAGGCCTGGAACAGTAAAGGATGCATTTGAAGGCTGGAATCAGTGCCTCTTTCTTCAGCAATGCATTGTGAACTAATGCAGATTCTTCTGGGTGTGAATCCATGACATTGTTTGCTGCTTGATTGCTCTTATCCCTTCTTGTGTCTACTGAACTGGAGGTTCTCAAATTTCCAGCATGTGGAAGCTGAGAAGCTATATTTTCTTTTCCAGCATCACCAGTCCGACTTCCTGACGCAGACACTTAGATACATGATCCGCATTGGTTGTTTTTGAAAGCTGGCTGAGAAATTATACGAAAAGACTGTAGAAGATTCACAGGGGTTAAATCTGGTGCCAATCTCACTATGCGCACACTATCAGTTTTACAACTCCGGTATGGCTGCAAATGGATTTGGGACTTGGAGGCACTCAATGACATAATAGAAATTTGATAGTTTGGTAGAATGGTATTAGGAGGGCAGGGCTTAACATGAGTAAGAGAATACTGGTTAGAGCTGGATCCATAAGGAAACCCATTCATGTTATCACTCCAGAGTTGAGTCTCTCCAGGCCTACAATCGTTTGGATGCTCTCTGGTGTTTGTATCCTCTGTTGACAGTGGATCACTGGACATGACACTCAATGCACCTGGTCTCCAATCTGAAAAAAATGCCTGATGTACATAAGCTTTGTTTGAGTTATCAACACAATCATCTCCACTGCTATTCCCCCCACCAGTTCTGTCTGCCTGATTGTCCTGTACTCAGCCAAAGAACTTAATGACATTAGGTAACACATTACACTGTAAATCAATGAGCCCAAGCTCAGCTAAATTATGAACTTATGAACCATGCCCAGCTAAGATCTTTAATTTTATGAAACCGCGTAGCAACGATGTCAGTGTTTTATAGCACACATTTGCACAGGGAATATAGACACACCGCTGAGTGCCTCTGAGATTCTCACAGAGCAATTGTACAACCAAATTATGGTTCGGTCAACCAAAACTCATTAAAAAAAGTAGCTAAATCATATGGATATTGAGTGACAAGGTAAGATGTTGATCCAGGATAATAGCACACCTCCTTTTCAGATGCTGGTTTCCAATTTGCTAAATCTGCAGTTTGAGACCGTTTCTTTACTTCAGATATCCTTCTTTTCTCCTTTTTAGCAGCATCTTGCTTATATGACTTCTGAGTTCCAAGGGCAACCCGCAATTGCCGAGATAACAAGAATGGATCCCTGTGTGGGACAACAAATTTTCATAATGACAACAAATCAAGTTTGTAAACCCTGAGTCCCTGGAGTGCATGAGACTACATTAAAAATCAGATAGTCACAATCCAAATATTGGTCATCTGGAAAAAACATAAGAAATATCCAGGATGATAATACCTCCTGAATGCGTTCTGTCTCTTCTGCAGTCAACAAGGAGGTTTTCATTCTCTGAACTGCCTGCACAAAGTAAAAATATTAAATTTTCACTAACTAGAAGTAACGAGGAAATATTCCAAAAGTGAGCATCAAACTGAATGAAGAACCAGACCAGCCTATGCAGTAGATTTTGATTCGTTCTTCAATTCAATTCACTTTAAAATGTAAACACGTAACACACCCACTTAATTTTTGTTGTGATCTAGTCTATATCCCTTGTTGTGTTTCAAATTCAATTGGGTTAAGGTTTTTCAACAAGCAGAGATACAGCTGAGAACTACCATTCATGGACCTGGATTTAAGATGTACCTTTATAGGATTTTCCGGCGCCTTGGATGAACAACGATTTTTCTGCATAACAAAAATCTGCAAAAAAAGCAGCATATGTTGTTCAAGTGTCACAATAATACTAAATAAGACAGCTCTACATGTGATATTGACTTCAAACATCAGAAAATAAAAGACAGACCAAGAGAGTAGCAACACAATTCTCTATCACCAAGAGAAATGTACAGGCTACGAAACCGATGACCAACTAGCATAGCAGGTTAAGCACATGGAAATGATTACTACAAGAACCCCAGAAAACATTATGCTGAATGTACAAACAAGAAAGCAGCAAAAATAGTATGTACATAGCTGCAATGAGGAGCAAACAACACATATTAGGTCATAATTAATCAAAAACATCTTAATAGAGGCTATTACATCATCACGTTTGTGAAGCATCTCAAAAATCAATCCCTGAACCAGAGAAGCAAGGTGTTGCCGGGAAGAATGAAGAATGCAAAGAGAGAATACTTAAACAAGTAGATGAAGATGTTCATGTATCAAACAATGTAGCTGACCTATTTGCTGTGGCGTAAACCCATTCATTAAACCACCCCCTTCTGCAGAAGACACATAGCTAGGAGCAGTCTTAGGTGCCGAAGTTCTCATTGACAGCAGGAAAAGGAGGGAATCCATTAGGAAAAACTGGTAAAAGAGGGCCTTTTTGACTGTTTTAAAAGCTTCTTCTTATATTGAGCAGAAGCCTGTTGATGCTTTTTCTGCCTGGTCACTGGCCGTCTTCCACCTCTCTCATACTTCAATCCCTGACCCTCATCCCTTGCACCATCATCAACATCACTGTCAAGCAACTCTTCAAGTTCAATCTCAAAATCCACATCATTATCCTCATCTTCATCATCAACATTTTCACTCTCTTGATTTGACTGACCATCACCATCTTTACCAAGCAAAACAGCCGCAAGAGAAACTTCCTACATTCTACCTCGTCATAAACATTCTGAAGATCATCCTCATCATCACTCTCATGAAGAAATGTCTCTAACTCATCCAGCTTAAAACTAGCAAGCGAGTACCTAGCCCTCTTACAAATAGCATCCTCGTCATCATCCACATCCAACGCAACCTTTCTCACCCCACTCTCCTTTCCTTGCTCGTTCACATCTTCCACGTTCGACCCAGAACCTGATTTCCTCTTCTTAACCCTCCTATCACCACTACTCCCCAAATCCCTTTCACTTTCCTCCTCAACCCCACTTGCCACAGCAACCTCCTCACCATGACTCAAATCTCCAACATCATCCTTTTGCAATCACTCCTCGCCTCCTTCACACCCTCCTCCAAACCTTCAACTTCAGCCCTCTTACAAATAGCAACCTCCGGCGAAGGCATTCCCTTTAAAAAAAAGGTTAAGATCCATATCTTCCTCCTCGTCCTCTTCCACGTTCTCATCCTCATCCGGGAACAATTATTTTCGGTTAGCAGACTGTTGGCAAAGAGCAAGAAGACTAAATTATAATGTTTTAAATATAATGTACCAACGTATAATTTGTTTTAAGCTACCGGGCACTAAATAATAATCTGATTTTATTTATGAAAAATACAGGTGGAAACGGTGGCGTTTAGTAGATTAATCCCTGAAACATGTTCTGTGTCGATGATCTCCAAGTATTCAAAAACTCAATAGCCCCCTTGACTACTCGATGAGCAGGCATTAACACATTATTCCAAACCTTCATATTCCTCTGATTCCATATAGCCCCAAGAGCAGCTGCTACTTTTGAAATCAAATCCTCATCCAGCAGATAGAACAGGTTGAAGAACCAGTCTTGGAGCTCACAGTCTGATGTCATATGAACATCAATTCGTAACTCCTGCGCCAACGGCACTCAGCAAATGGACAATGCACAAAAACATGTTCCTTCGATTCACCCACAGCTTCACAGAATACGCAGACATCAATGACATCAACCCTCTTCTACTGTAAATATGCCCTTGTTGGGAGACAGTTCTGGCAGGCCTGCCACAAAAAATGCTTTATTTTCTGGGGAACTTTCACGTTCCACGACTTTCTCCATTCTCCCATTGAAGCTTCACCAAGATTAGGACACGCCACCTCAACAGCCACGTGATAGCCCGACTTGACATCATAAATTCCATTCTTTCTATAGTGCCAGATCAGCTCATCATTAACCCTTCTAGAGGATATTGGGATGCTCATAATTGCTAATACATCACTGTGCGGGAAAATCGTGAATATTTTACTTTCATCTCAAACAGATCCATCATGTCCCAATAAATCACTAAACATCAGTGTCTCCTGCCCTAGAATTATTGGTGTTTGAATGTACCTGCAGTTGTCCAAGCTCAACCATGCATCAGGCCATACATTGACTTTAGTCCCTATACGAATACGCCATCGTGTTCATCTCCTGACAATTTCAAGAAGTCCCCTCGCGGGGAAGTATTTAGCTTTGAGAATCGTGTTCACTAGACAATTTGGTCCGGCTAATAACTTTCATCCTAGCTTGCCAAGAAGTGCCACATTAAAACAGCGCATATTGTGAAAACCCATACCACCATTATCCTTCGATCTGCGTCCCACCTCTGCAAAATAACTCCTTGCCTATTCTGCTGGCCATGCCCCCGCCAGAAGCTATCCATCATCCTCTGCAACTCTTCACATAATGTCATTGGCAGAAAGAAAACACCCATCGTATAGGTTGGAATTGCTTGATAACTAGATGTGATCATCACAGTTTTTCCTGCTTTAGACAGCACAAGATTTCTCCATCCATGGATCCTCTTCCACATTCTGTCTCGAACATATGCAAACACGGCCCTTCTATTCGTTCCTATAAATGATGGCAGGCCGAGATATCCATCCAATTCCTGCAAACATTACAAATCTCGGAGCCTATTAGTGCCCAGAATTCCTGGTAAAATTTTGGATTCAGCCCGTCAGGACCTGGGATTTATCAATTTTTAATTATTGTTTGTGACTTAAATGTTATGTATATATTTACACAATTGTATCTTTTTCTAAGAGTAAGTCTGAGATCTATAAAAAGGCAGCTAGGAAAGACATTTCCTGACTAGGATCGACGTTGCTTTCGTAGTATTGTTATTTGTAGGAAAAGTCCTTTTCCTTGGCTCTTCCTCGTGATGAATCTGTTTCTAGTTGCTTGTTTTATTATAAAAAAAAAAATCCATCATACAGTGATAAAACTCATCATCTCATTGAGGCTAAAAACTCCTAATAAAAATATAAATTTAATAGTTTTAAAAATGAAAAGCAATTTAAAAAGGGTGGGATACAAACTAATTAGAAAGAACTTGCCTTTATGGTGTTTTCACCAGAAGATGAGCCCTTTTCCTTTGCTTATCCTTTTGTTGATGCGTTGCTCATTGCTTTTTTGGTGGAGCCACGGCATTTAGTGATAAGAATCTTACTCTTGTGGAAAGCTCACGATAAATGAGAATTGGAGAATTGATAGAGAAGCCAATGAGACGAGGGGGTTATCTCGATAATAACAAGGAAAAACATCATCACGCCAAAGGATGAGTCAAAAGAAGAGAGAGAGGCAATGGTTTTTGGAGAATGATTTTGACAAGTTGAGGACATGTTCAGTAAAAAAAAAAAAACATTTTCATCTCTGTATATTTTCGAGTTTATTTTTTCTGTTTATTCATAGAAACAAAGAAGAATATTTTTCGCAGAAAACAAAAGAGAAAAATACATCAAGATTATTGAATTGAAAGTTGAGTTTAGATCTGATATCAAAATTAATACATGTGGGATATTTTCACCAACTCTCCCTCAGTTAGAGCCTCTCTTTTGATGTTATCTTGTGGATTGAGCTGCCAGATCTTCATTGAGCTTGAATATCTCAATTTCATACCATATAAAATTGAAACAACAATAATAATATTATCCAATCTTCTTTATGCTATTGCTAGTCTATTTCACAAACAGTAGCTTCAAATAATTCAATCTTTTGAGAACTGGAACATTTTCTACCATCAATAATACTAGCTAATCATCATGTTCTACATGAGAGGTAATGAGATTTTGGTCAATTTGAGAATCTACCATGTACAATTAAGAAAAAGATTTTCATCTCCCAAAACATCATGGCTCATCATGGGAGTCTTAAAATAATGTAACATGGATAGGGATGAACGCCAGGTCAAGCTGAAATATGTGTAAGACACTAGGATTCAAAAGAAGCAGTCAAAAAATACCACAGACACCGTCAAGCTGAATCATTTACAGAGCGTGATGTAGATACATTGAAAATGACCGGGTTGGCAAGCTTCATCAATAAAAACAAAAGGTTAAATCTCTAGGATGCTTCATGTTTATTCATTTTGAGACACACCACAAAGAGCCAAGCCAACAAACAACGATATATCACAACAAATCATCCAAGTTTGAAAGCTACCAGTCTTTTTTCAACAACCAAATGATGCTTGGTGACTATAAATTCAGTGCATCTTTCATGCTCTTCTCCTACATCTTCATGAATTGCAAAGACTTCTTGTTAGGAAATGGCAGGCTCGGGTCACACCTCAGATAACACAAATCAAGATACCAAGGGTCGCTTTTCTCTTCTTTCTCTTCCTTACCTTTTCTTAGGGTCAATTAGCTTCTGTAGTATGGTCTTGTTTTCTGATACGGATTGTTTGTTTCAGCTGCAAAGAGTAATCAAGACTCCAACCTGCAGGATTTCTCTGAAGATGAAGAGAATCTCATTGCTAGAATGTTTGGCTTGGTTGGGAAGAGGTTAACTTAGTTTATATATCTTTTCCATTGCATGTCTACTGAATTGCTGATCTTTTAGTGTGAGGATTTCTCATGTTCTTTGGATTGTCCTCTGCATCTATAGGTGGTCACTAATTGCTGGGAGAATACCAGGAAGAACAGCAGAGGAGATTGAGAAGTATTGGACTTCAAAGTATAGATCATCAAAGGAAAGATGACTTTTGTTGGACATGATGATGGTACATGCATGGCCCTGGTAGAGAATTGAGTTTCTGCTTTCTATGGATAAATCCAACAATTTAATAGTACTGTACAACAGCTACAGTTTATACGACTTTCTTAGACATGAGGCAGGAATTCAGTTCCCAATTCCTCAATTGGAGTTAGGGAAAAGCTAGCTCGGGGGTAATATGTGCATGATTTCAGAGTTGCTGAAAACAAGAAATATTCACGTGTAATTATTGTAAAGAAGTTACAAGATTGCACTAGTTTGATTCCTGTTATGCTGCTGCAAGAATTTTTTTTTCTTAAAAAATAATTAAAACTCGATCCTTAAAATTTTAATTGGGTTGAAATATTAAATTTTATCTTCTCAAATTAAGTATTAACTTAACTTTAAAATTTATTTTTAACACCATCAAAGACTCAAATAAAATAAATCAAAATATAATTTTAAACATAATCCACTACAAGATTTAATAATTTTACCGACAGACAGAATCCATCGATATAAGATTCAGACTCCGTTGGTAATTTTTTTACCTACTAAATCACAGACAGAAACTGTCTGTCAACATTAATTTTGTTGATAATACTATATTTCATCACTAAGTCTATCGGAAACAAAAAAAAAAATTACTAATGGTTTTATAGATGGAAATTGCACATTAAAAAAACAATTTCTGCTAGAAATATACCGACGGATTTTTTTCGTCAGTGATAATGGTATATCCAATAAATATGTTGCAACTCTTGGTAAAATGCCGATGGACTGTATCTGCAGGTGAAACTGTCAATGATTATGGCATTTTCAATAAATATTTTTCAACTCTCTGTTAAATGTCCACAAATACATTTTGTCTGTAAATTCATCGATGATTATTTAAAAAAAAATTATTTAGAATAAATAATATAAATTAATAGTAAAGAAACTAATTATGCAAATAAATTTTATTAAACATAAAAAATAAAGTTAAATAACATTCATAGAGGAGGAAGAGGAGAAGAGCGG
>NW_011499918.1:261038-297968 GCF_000495115.2 Populus euphratica
AGAGCGGTTGTTCCCAGGACCATACGGCTAAAAAAAAAACAGCACACATACATCACCACTTTGTGATGTCAAGTTTATGACTATTTGGCAAAGTTGTTCATAATTCGTCAAAAATTGCTTGTATTTCTCAGTGAGATAAGTTGTAAGTTGTTCATAATTCATCGTGTGTTATTCATAATTCATCGATAGTTGCTCGTGTTTTTTGGTGAGATGAACTGTGTGTTACTATAAAGCCACGAACTCCTTAAATTAGATACTCGATACTAATTGAGAGTTCCCAATGGTTGAGACACTACGGGTCGCCCACAAGTTTTTAGCCATAGTGTTGGAGAGCTTGTACACCCAATTTTTATTGTGTCCACTAGACTATCCTATCTCCATCTACAAATCTAGATCAAAATTCAGATGGGTCGAAGGATCATCTATATATCTTTCCCTCAACCAACTATTATAGGTATCCTAAAAATAAAAAAAAATCATTATATTCAATTCAATAAAATAAATAATTTACAAAATAAAATGGTTGAACGAACATACCATAAATTGTTAAGTGTGGTTGTTAATAAACTATAGCACCCTCTTTTGGCGTTCTTGACTTTGCACATGCATCGCAACAAACAACTTCATTGGGCTTGACTCACGTCTAAAAGATGTAACTTATAAGGGAAAAAATTAATTAAGTAACAAAAAACTATTTAATGATATATTTATTTAAATTAATCTTACCATCTGTTTCACACGTACAGCAAACAGAACGGAATTGCCACTGAACCATGAATTGGTCGGTTTCAGTTGCTAGCATCAGGCTGTGAGTATCGTGTGAACTGCACAGACATTACGTGCACAATATATTGCGGCCATATATCTATCGGCATGTATAACGATTTGAAATCCCTCCAAGCTACCACGTCGTTCCAGCCTTAGAAACCGTTATCTCTCATTTTTTTGCTTTTTTTTTTTGTTCTTCATACCAAAAATGACACAACGTACTTCCATAATGAGAAATTAGATTTTAAAACATAATTTTTTTAAAAAATATTATATATTTTTTTATGTTACCTAGTTGCCGCGTGATTTTTCCACACTCTCCTTACAACAGTGTCATTCACATTGTCCCAGGTGAATTTGTCATATGTATAAATAATTAATTTTAAATAAAAATAATAATTTATTTACTTAAAAATATGCTATAAATCAGAAATTAACACCAACCTCAAATCCATGTATCGATTTGAGGTATCTATTTAGTATGTCTGGATACCTAACTCCATTGAAATAATAGAATCTTCATCGACGATTTAAACACTGATGATATTACTCGGGCGACCTTAATGTTTGTGAACTTCAAAATAAATTAAATTAATAAAATATTTATTAGTTGCTCATAAATTATGTTATAATTAAAAAAAACTAAAATCAAAATAAACTTACATTGAAAGGTTGTCCTTCCAGTGTGCCTTGTACTTACAGGTGAATTGATTTTGTTGTAAAGGCACTCCGTCTCTGCGCTGTAAAATCATACTGGAAGAGGCAGTATCGATAGATGGTGCAAGTGCCTCTTCTTAATAGGAACCTAAGGATATGTCATCCTCGCTGCTAGAAGAACTAGTTGCGATTCTATGTGAGTAATGAGTTGTTGATTTCGTTCTACGCATCTACACAATTTTATACGAATAATTATATAATTAAATTTGATTGTTAAAAAAAAATTCTGCAGCACCTCCCCTATACTAGGCTGTTAATTAAATTTTATACTAGAGACTACCCAAAGTTTCAAACCTGCAAATATTGACAATAGTCACAACCAATGGATCCCATTCAAAAATCTTGTATATAACCTAACATCTATACAAATAACAATTAAAATGAATGGAAATAATTAAACACATATCATGCAATAATAGAGTAAAATTGAGAGAAAATAATTAAATTTATTCCTACATATTCAATTACTAATTACAAGGTAAATTCAACAATAACAATTAAAATTCAACAAAGTATTTAATTATTATGGAAACACAAACAATAAAATATATTAATAATTTTTTTAAAAAAAACTATAGACTTTATGCATGAAAAATGCTTACCTTAATAATGTGTTTATTTCAAGACTTTATCTACATTATAAAAATACACCAAAACAAAAAAAAATAACAAAAATAACAATAGCTAAAACAAAGAAAAAAAATCTTAAAGTAAAATACATACATTTTGATTTCATGAAGAT
Organism: Populus euphratica; assembly: GCF_000495115.2. Classification (NCBI taxonomy): domain Eukaryota; kingdom Viridiplantae; phylum Streptophyta; class Magnoliopsida; order Malpighiales; family Salicaceae; genus Populus; species Populus euphratica. Next base: position 263,266 of record NW_011499918.1, read on the forward strand.
TCAAGTCAAAATTACAAGCTAAACAAACAAAAGATTTGAAGGAAATAAGGAGAGAAAAAATGAAATGAGAGCTCTGAAATAAAGGACATGAAGAAATGAACTGAAGAGTCAGTTGCTAAGATTTATAGCACAGTTTTACTGACGGAATTGCCTACGGCCCATTTAAATAATATTATTTTTAATTATTCCATTGATGATCTTTCAAAAATCTTTTGGTAAATTTTGAATTTCACACTAGAATTTTTAATTACCTTTCATATTTTTTACAATCTGTAGGTAATTCTGTTAGCAACTGCATGCAGTCAAAGATATTTTTAATACCCCGCCTTTTGGAATTCACATCATCCTTCAGTGATTATGAATTACCGATAAATACCAATGGACTGTATCCGTCTGCACAATCATCAGTGATTGTGCTATTTCCACCACTCTTTATGAAATGCTGATGGACAGAATCCATCCGCAAAGTTGTTAGTGATCATGGCATTTGCAGTGAAGCTCTCTGTGAAATGTCAATAGACTTAATATGTCGGTATTGACATTGGTGATAGTACACTATCCAAGAAAGATTATGTTTATATTGCCTATTTAACATCCTGCAAACATTTAATTTACAAACTACCCATCGCACAAAACAATAACAACAGTTAACACTTATAAAATAAATATTTTATGTTACAGAATATCATCCATAATATATATTACATAAAAAAAATATTTTACACATTGCTTCATTCTGATGGTTAGTCAGAATTTTCTTCTTCTACATCATCAATTGAATAGTCATCACTTTTATTGCAATCTTTAATATGGATATCATCATCATCATCTTTATCAATATTTGCTTATCCACTGGAGCTTAAAACAACATTCAACTCCTCAGCGTCAACATCAACAAGACTATCATCAAAAACATGAAAATTTAAATTTTCTTCTAAGTCAATTGAAGGAGCAACTAGATATGGTTCAACCAACTCACTAATTTGAAAAACTTCATCTTGCACACTTGTGTCTTTGTTCTCATCTTGAACAGCCTCGACACAACTCCTGGGTTTTATTTTTAAAACGGATAACCAATTAACTCTTGATCGATGTTTTCTAAAGAAAGAAGTGTATGTGTAATAAACTTGTTGGCATTGCTTTGCGAAAACAAAGACATTGTTTACGTTATAGAGTCTAGCTTTTGAGTTGATTTCGATCAGGTCATAGTGAGGATCAACTCTAATTCCTCTATCATTATTATACCAATAGCATTTGAATAAAAACACTCTATTCTGCTCGCTATGATAGCATCTCAACGACCTCTTCTAATTTACCATAGTAGTCAGCTTTTAACTCACAACTAATTAATCCCTTAACACAAACACCGATGTTATATGTCTTTTTTATATGCTCGTATTCTTCAATATAGAACACATATCCATTAATAAAATACATATTATAGCGTTTAACTTTTCTTTCAAGGCTCAAGCTTAGTGGAGATAATGACTTAGCAGTACTCATTTCCATTTGATAAACCTCATATGTAATGTACAACAATAAACAATTAATGAGAATTTCATAATGACATAAAATAACTTTGCAAGAGATAATAGGTTTGTAATAGTACTTACATGTATTCTGAACCACGTGACAAATTGTTCATCTTGTAATTGAAAGATTTAGGATTTGATCAGCTTTGAGTTATTGAACAACAAATATTGTCAATGTTGCCTGCAAAGTTGTTCCAAATTATATGAGTTTATGATATTATAATATATAAATAATACATTATTAACAAAGTTAGGGCACATGTTAATTTTCTAGTATCCTAAATCGAGGGGATTCATCATGGACTTTAAAGCATAGAAGTTCTCTTCCAACTTGTTCCTTTCAAGTAAAATACTTCTTACCAATTTAATAATTTTATCATACTCGGCCTTACTTAACCCGTGATCTGACTTGATGGTAAACACCTGTGTTACGGCTGATAATTTATTATGTTTCATGCAACCATCTCATAATGGTTCGTTAGAATCTTTCAACAAATCAAAAAAACATAGCTACATCTTTATTAGGTTTTTCTTTTATGATTGGACATTGACTGACATTACCTTGATTAATTCTTATTATATTTATCACGATATTCTTGTAACGATTACTGCTGTCATTTGCAACTCCATGTGCGTTGCTAACACTAGAAGTTGACTCAACTACTTTTTCTCCCATGCTCTTATTACAAACAAATACTTCTCCATATCAACACCAACATTGGTAATTCTTCATAAACTTTTTATATAAAAGATGCATCATTACAACATCAGGATGTAAATACTTTTTATTTTGATACTTTCTGCATGGACATCTAATACCGCCTCCAGTAAAATTTCAAGGAATAAATATTGTGAAATTAATAAAACCCTGAACCCCATTACACAATCCATCATTTGCAATCCTTGGGGTGAATCTCGATATATTTATGAATGATCATCCATGACTTCGGTCAAACATCTATAAAATTATAATAACAACATATATTAATTAACTATGTTAAGTAAATAAATTTATAAAAATATTATTTTACCTCGAGATTATCCAACAATCTAATTACAACTTCTTATAAATATTAAATATTTATTATTAATTATCAATGTCCATATAAATTTATACATATAAATTTACAAAAATTACAACTCCTCAATAGCATTGATAAAAATTAAAATAGACCCGTTAAACAAACTATTAATTATTTCATTACAACACATGTAATTTGGTAGTTCAATAAATTTTCAACAATTTATAAACAAATATAATTTTATAAAATTTAAAACAAACCATAACAAATACAAAATTATACATTCATATACTACAAGTTTGTTTGAGAAATAACATTAAGACATGTACATGTACTAGAAAAATACATATACTAAAAAAAAACAATAAAATTGACATTTAAATATTAAAATTAAAAAAATAGATTTACTTACAAAAAATAATAAAATTTACAATAAATCAAAACACGGATGTTGTGACCACAAAACTTAAATAAATATGACTTATGCTGAGAAGAGGAATATTTATTTTTGGAGGGCTAGTTATTTGCGCTTTGGAAGGAGAGAGTTGGAATGGGAAAGAAGAAGGAGAAATAGAGAGGAGAGGGTTGGCGGAACGCTGATATATTCACTCTTTTCTCTGATGGAATCACCAATGGACTACTTTTATTAGTAACTCCATCGGCAAGTCTGACGGTAAATTGGTCAAGTTATTGTACGGAGATCTCATTTTGAATTTCTCGGTAAAATTTCCTGCAAAAACTGCAAAACACCTTTTTTTAAAAAAATTCAATATATTCCATCTATAATTCTGTCTGTATATACCGACAGATAATTCCATCAGTATATATAAATGAAAAAGTGTCCATCATTAATTGTTATCACAAATTGTCGACAGAATTATTTCGCTAGTAATTTTACTTGTTTTAACAAATTTCTAGTAGTGATCTCACATCAACTTAATAAAAAATAATTAAATTAAGAATATAAAAGGTTAAATGATGAAATAATTAAAGGAAAAGAACAGGAAAATAATATGAATATCTATTTGCAACACACCCTAGATTGTGTATTTTTTCTGTGTTGTATTTTCATTGTTCTTTTTAATATTTTCATCATCTTGCGTATATTCATGATTTCATAAACTATAGTTTTTCTGTGTTATATTTTCATTGTTCTTTTTAATATTTTCATCATCTTGCATATATTCATGATTTCATAAACTATATTTCATGGTTCACGAAGCATTAAATTTGCAAAAACAATTGTTGAGATTTATTAAATGAAAAGAAAAAAGATCTAATAAAAAAAGATGTTGATGAAAAAAAAATTAAGATTTGTTAAATGAAAAGCAAAATGATTGAATAAAAAAAAACACAATTAAAAAAAAGTAGACCAAACAAAAAGAAAGGAATTAAAACTCATGTTATAATAGTTAAAAGGGAAGCGAAAAAAAAAACCCCAATCAATAAAAAAAAAGAATAGAATACAAATGTTTTATTTTTATTGATAATTGATAATAATTGTTAGAGATGTGTTAAAGAACATGTAACTTTATGGGTAACCAACAAAGCAAAATTTAAAAAATAAAAATAAAAAATTGAGGCAAGGCCATCCATTGACTTCCAGTTTTGTACAAGTTCTTGGACATGTTACCATCATATGATGGAAATGGGAGGTACGTATGGACAAGCATGGAGTTCTTGGAAGCATTTATACAAAATTGTGTCTCTGTTAGTTGCTCTTTCATGTCAAAAGGACTGGATAATCGATAACACATTCAGCTTTTTACTTTATTGCTTTGAATTTTCTTGGTCTAGCATAGTGTTTAATTTTATGAGCTTTGAGTTTTTCCAATGGGATTTTAACCCACTCAAGAAATTCCCTGATTTTATTTCTTTTTTTTTTTTTTCATGGCAGGGATTGGCTTCATGGGTGTGCTTCCTCTTTCTGAGAATTGGTTTCTAGGGTGTGTTTATTAATATGATTTAATTTATTTTTTACTTGAAAAGAGATCAAATTAATATTTTTTATGTGTTCTTTGATGGTTTTTTATGTGCTCTTTTTAAGAATTGGTTTTAGTGTGTGTTTGTTAATATGATTTAATTTATTTTTTAAAATTACTTTTTATTTAAAAAAAATCAAATTAATATTTTTTATGTGTTCTTTAATGGTTTTAATACACTGATATTAAAAATAAAAAAAATATTATTTTAATATATGTTCAATTAGAAAATACTTTTAAAAAATATATTTAATTGTATCATCATATACAAACTAATATTTTCCATGTCAAAATGATGTGGAATGAAATCCATTTAAGTATCTCTAGTTCCAATATAGATGCCCTGTATTTTTAGTACACTCCATAAATTCAATTGGGTTAATTATTTTAGGATAACATTTGATGCAGGGAAAAGCACAAAATACTCCTCTTAAACCTACCTTTATCCCACTAATTTATAAAAAAGCATTTACTAGATTATTCTCTTTCCTTCATTTTTGCCCCTCCCCCCTCTCTCTCCACAAATAGAACCATGGATCAAAAAGCATTATAATTAAAGTTTAAGGATCAAAATGAAAAAAAAAACCAATGGCCAAGATCCTAGACCTCTGTGCGAACGGCTAAGATGGCTTCACACCTATGCTGCACCATAAGAACCGATCTCTATATTATGATAATTGGATCCTTCCTCTACATACAATATTCATAACCATGTGGTCTTAAGTTTAACACCTTGCATGTATGTATCCAATGAAATTTCTCATTTTAACATTGTTTATTTTTGTATTATAAAAGTGTTTTCAAAAAGTTTTAGTTTTTTTTAATTTTAATTTTGATATTTTTAAATTGTTTGTAAATAGAATCATCTCTATTATCAAAACTCAAGGTGACCACATTGATTTCCAATTGGCTAAGTACCAAGAAATCATCAATTTTATCCCATGTTCTTTATGGGACAAAATAGGGTAGAAAACCACGCACTTGCACTTGGATATTGTGTTCTACTTCAACAACGATAGCATGCATGAAATGAAATTTTGTTGCAGCAAAAAACCCAATGAAAAGGTTAAAGCCACTTACGTACCTTTTGAATGATCATGACTCTTGAAACTCTTTCTGATAGAGGCGCCCCTCATCTTCTTCCCCGCAAAACCTCTTAAAGCTCCCATTCTTCAAGTAAAACAAAGAGCATGGCAATGAAAAAGAGCTGAATCTCAGATTTTTCCGTGTTGAAAACCAAGACGGGAATAATAACTTCAATGGCATAGCTTTAATGTCTGCTGTGTTTGCAACAGTTCTATCGCTTTGAAGCAGTTGCCTCCGTTTGCCGAAGCTGCTCCAAGGATTCAGGCCACCAGGATTTGAGCAAGCATCTAAAATTAAGTTCTTTAAACGAATTCAGTCTATCCGCTTCATTTGTTGACTTCAATTGTTGATTTTGTACTCTCGAAGGCTTGAGGTAAGTTTTGCAGGCAGCAGAATAAGTTGTTTGAGATCGTATTTGAATATATTTTAAAAATATATGTAATGTGAAATTGATAAATTTTTTTTTATTTTTAAATAATTTAATGTTTTGATATTAAAAATATAAAAAAATTATTTTCGTACATTCTCAAATAAAAAATATATGATGTTTAATAACACCCTCCAAAATAATTTTTAAAATTGATAACAATTTAATATATAAAAAAATAATGCTTTTTATATATATATTTTTTACATGTATACATAAAAATTATCAAAATACAGCTAAAAAATATTAATTTTAAAAACATTTTAAACATGCTTTGAGTGCAGCGAAACCGTGCTACAGGCCGCACTCCCAAACGAACTCAGTACTGACAAGGCCCAAAACCCAAGTATCAAAAGCCCAAACAAACCTAGCCTGAAAAGCCCCTAAAACCCTTCTTCTTCTTCTTCGACAGTGAGGAAGGAATTATTTCATCTTCTCTAGACACGAACTAGGAACGGAGAAAAGCATGGAGTTTGAGAAGAGAAAAGCAGCAACGTTAAGCTCACTGGCATCCTCAAAGACAGATAAATCACCAAAAGGAACGGTAGACACACACTTAATCCCACTCATCAACACCATCAACTCTCACCCTTCTTACTTCACCACAAGTTCCTGCTCCGGCCGTATCTCTATCCTCTCCCAACCGAAATGGAACCCAACACCATCCACCAGTAAGAAGAAAGCACGTGGAGGATCCTGGCTCTTCATCTCCCACGACCTGGCCAATCCCAACTCTCTCCTCCCCCTCCTCTTCCCCTCTGAGCCACTCTCTGAGTCGACCGAGTTTACCACTGAGTCTGCCAGTTCAGCGGATGGGCCCTCCGAATCAGCAGCTGGGTTGGTAACCGAGTTGGTGTTCCGGTTCGAGCCTTTGATTATTGCTGTGGAGTGTAGAGACATTGAAGCTGCACAATTTTTGGTGTCTTTTGCTATAAAGAGTGGGTTTAGAGAGTCAGGGATTACAAGTGCTAATAACAAGAGGGTTATTGTGGGGATCAGGTGTTCTATAAGAATGGAGGTCCCTTTAGGTGATAGTGATAGGATTTTGGTGTCTGAAGAGTATGTGAAGTTTCTTGTTGACGTGGCGAATCAGAAAATGGAAGCTAACTGGAAGAGAACCCAAGGTTTTTTGAGTGGTTTAATAGACAATGGGTTTCAGAGGCATACAGTTTCAGAGAATGGTGAGCGTCGAGATGGGGATGATGATCAGTCCGAGAGAACAGCAAATGGGGATGCTCATATTGGTAATCTTTATTAATTTCTTGAGTTTTTTATAGCTTATATGTCTTGAGGTATTGTGAATTACAAACTGACTTTAAAGATTGTGTATTCAATAGAAACACATGTCAAAGTTTCTGACTTTGAAAGTTTAGTAGACTATATTTTTTTGTCTGCTGTATTGATTTTAGCATATTCTTGCAATTCTGAATTTAGCTATTTTTCTGTTTAAGTGGTTGGAATATTATAATGTCGCTGTTACATAGTGATGTATATTGCATATGTCTGATGTGTGAATTTTTTACAGATTATATACTTGTGATTGCAGGAGACTTTTCGTTTTAATATTACACGAAAGTTTGAGTCTTTGAATCATTGGCATTGGCAGGGATGGTAGGAGGAGGAGAAAAAGCTGCTGATTGCAGTTTACCTGTTTCTTCGATCCTAGTTGCTGGTGAATCCGTAGAGAAGCTTTTCCTTTGGGGTCACTCTGCTTGTGTATTGGATAATGGAAGCAATAAAAGTGTTCTGGTATTTGGTGGTTTTGGAGGGATTGGAAGGCATGCCCGGAGAAATGATTGTTTTCTGCTTGATCCGTTCAGTGGCAAGTTAAAAGCAACTGATGTTGAGGGTGCCCCATCTCCGCGATTGGGTCACACAGCTTCTTTGGTTGGTGATTTAGTTTTTATTATTGGAGGCAGAGCTGATCCTTCAAGCATTCTGAATGATGTATGGGTTCTAAATACAGCTAATATGGAATGGAAGCTGATACAATGCACTGGCAGTGTTTTCTCTTCAAGGTGAAGTGTTGAGAACATTTATATTACTTTCTTCAGTTCACATTTTAGTCTCCCTTTCTTTTGCCTTTTGATATATAATGAAAGGCTTTATGAATTGTTCGTCAAAGAAACAAAAGAGTGTATCCCATCTTGCAAAACAACTGTTGATTTTGTTCACCTTTCTTTGCATCTTTAAAATCTCTCATAATGGATTCCTTAGAATCCATGCATAATGTGTTTTTTTTTTTTTTTTTTCGTTGGAATGAATGCCATATTTGTGCTTCTGAATTCTTTATGTATGTTTTGCAGGCATCGGCATTCAGCAGCAGTAGTTGGCTCAAACATATTTGTATATGGTGGACTTAACAACAATGATACAATCTTATCATCCTTGCATGTTTTTAACACTGGAAATCTGCAATGGAAAGAAGTCTTGGGTGATGGGGAACGACCATGTGCTCGTCATTCTCACTCAATGCTAGCATATGGGTCTAAAGTATTCGTGTTTGGAGGATACAATGGTGAGAGAGCTCTTGGAGATTTATACAGTTTTGATGTCCAAGCATGCATGTGGAAGTTAGAAAAGACAGCTGGAAGAAGTCCACATGATAGATTTTCCCACTCAATGTTTGTCTACAAGGATTTTCTTGGAGTCATTGGTGGTTGCCCTGTTGGACAACATTTCCAAGAGTTGGCATTGCTTGATCTGCAGTCTCATACATGGAAACAAGTAACACTTGATTATATTGGCAAAGAGTTGCTTGTGCGAACGACAGCCAATGTTGTTGGTGATGATCTTGTTATCATTGGGGGTGGTGCAGCTTGTTATGCATTTGGAACAAAATTCAGCAAGCCATTTAAAGTCAACTTGCTTCCACTAGTACCTTTAGGAGACAAACTTATGCCAACAGAGAGGAATGTCAACTTTAGAGTTTCTCATGTTGAAAATGCAGAGGCTTTAACTCAGAGTCCTGCCATGAACTTTGAGGCTGAGAAACATCAGTTGGTTTCTTATAGCCGGGTACTACAACTTGAAAAGAAGTATGCAAAAACGGGGAAAGACATACTGAAGAATTTTGGATGGTTAGATCTTGGGAGGAAGGTATATACTAAGGAGGATGGGTTACATATTTGTTTTCCTATCACAGAAAAATTCTCTGCCATGTTTCTGGAAAAGCATGATCAGGATGTGGATGTGTTTGAAGAGGGGAATGAAACTTTTGTATGTAAACCATTTACAGGAGGAGGAATTTTGTTAAATGAGGTATCTTGTTCAACAGCCTTGAACTTCCTTAAGAAATGTGGTGCCACTAATTTAGCAAATGTGGTTGGTGAAGTTAGAAAATCTTCCAAATCTCCCTTTCAAACAATGAAGGAATCGACTGCCTTGTTGATTAAACAGAAAGACCAAGCAGAAACACTATTAGAGCAGCTGCCAAACAGGTTAGTTTGTCAGGAACTTTATATTTTGGCATCTGTTGTTGTGCTGAAGTGTTGTAAGTTGAGGTCACGCTACATTGGTTACTGAGAAATATAATTATTGAGATTGTTGCTCACCTTTTTTATATCTTTCACCCTGTCAACTTTTCTGTACATTCAGATGGGAACGACTTGGGGATATTGTGGTGCTTCCAGCAACATCCTTCAAGGATCCAATATGGGACTCAATCAGCAAGGAGCTTTGGCCTATCGTAGCCAAATCACTTAATACTCACCGTGTTGCTCGCCAAGTATGATAGAACGTGAAATATTTATAAACTGGAGTTGATATTTTGCTTGCTTAGAGATGTTTTTTTATTTTATTTTAATTTGTAATGTATCTTATTTAATAATTTGTTATTGCCAAGCTCATACATTTCTTTGAGCCATGATTATCCAACATTCGAAGTTTTCTAACTGCATGCTGAGGCTGTAGTATCCTAGGTTGATTGGCGGAGGATAGATACTAGTTGAAAGTATGAATTTTTCTACATGAGTTTAGAAATGTTGGCATTGATGTATGATTTGTGTCATCACACTTTAGTGCGGTAACTTCGATTGTTAAAAGGATCTCTATGCATGATCATCAGGCGGCATCTTGCTATTGCTAGGATCTATTTATGCATACTTTCTTTTGTTAGTTTGCTGTATAAGCATAATTCTTGCATTTCTATGTGCAAAGGACTGAATGTCATGGCTATTTAGTGCATACTGCTATTTTTATGTATCATCTTATTTCCCAATGTGTTTTATTATCATATGCCACTGCTATGATATGCTTATAAACAGTTTTCCATAAAAAGGTTCTTGAATTTCAATTGGACAAAGGTTTTCTTAAGCTTACAAATTTTTTGAAAGTATTGTTGAATTCATGTATTCATTCTGTGAATCTGATGGTATTTTAGGGGCGAGTTGCATCCACTGGAACAAGGGACAGTACTTTGGAGATTCTGGTAGGAGATAATGGGTGGGTTGATCATCGAGAAAATGGAATTCTCTATTCCTTCGATGCTACCAAGTGCATGTTCTCCTGGGGTAATCTTTCTGAGAAGCTTCGTATGGGAAATCTGGAGTGCAAAGATGAGGTTATAGTGGATTTATTTGCTGGAATAGGATATTTCACATTGCCATTTCTTGTCAGGTAATATGTGATTTATATTAGTCTGTGTGCAAATTGAAATTCAATTGTTAGTACTTTTCTCTCTGTTAGAAAGTCTGATTTTTTCAAATTCAATTGGTCTTTTACTTATCAATGTCTGGAGAAGTAAAAATTTGGGAAGATAATTTCAAAGGTTTGATGATTGGTTTTGGCCTTGAACACCTCTTAAGTTCAACTTCAATCAAAATGGTGGAAGTTATTCATGAAGTAGTTTAGTTCAATCTTCAAATTCTGCGTGGTTGGGAGCATGGTTGTAGTTGCTTTTCAAAATATTTTTTACTAAGAAATGTATCAAAATAAATTTTTTTTTTTAAAAAAATCATTTTTGATATCAGTACATTAAAATGATCTAAAAACATAAAAAAAATATATTAATTTAAAGTAAAGAAAAAAATAAAATTAAATCAAATTTTTTTAAAAGCGCTTTTGAAACCCAAAAACAAAGGCCTACAAATTATTGTTTCATTTTTGTTTGTATTTGATTTTGAGTTTTAATGATGTGTTGATTAGGGCCAAAGCAAAACTGGTTTATGCTTGTGAATGGAATCCTCATGCTGTTGAGGCACTCAGACGTAATCTTGAAGTAAATTCTGTCTCTGATCAATGTATTGTACTTGAAGGAGATAATAGGATGACAGCTCCCAAGGTACATTTTGCTCTGGTCATTGTTAATGTTTTACCTGCAAATTCTCAAGTTTATTGGGTTTGTCTATACTGAATGCCTTCTTATTTGTAGTTTTGAAAGGGTTGGGGGTCTTAGATTTTGTTGTTACCAGTTTTTAAATTTAACGCTCTTGCTCTTTGCACCACTTCTCTGGTGCGAGTTGACTTGGTGTGTTTGTCTGTAACTTGATACTTTCTTGATTTATATTGAAGCATGCACCTAACTTTCAGGTCACCTGGCTTGATTCTATGATATGTTGGCTGCAATCCAATGTGGTTCCATAATGTACATCTTTTTTTTTTTTTAATCATGTTCATAAAAGGCATCCTCTACCAAGATATGATGTGCATCAGTTACAAGGATGTTGTACTATTACATATAAATCAAATTGCTTAATTGCAGGGAATTGCTAATCGAGTTTGTCTTGGTCTTCTTCCAACAAGTGAGGGCAGTTGGGCTACTGCTGTTCGGGCATTAAGGTGATTTATCCCAACATTAAACATTGCTCATCTCTCAATGATGTAAACACAAAACTTTCATACGAAGTTTATTTTTAGCTCGAAACATTCATCTCCACAAAATGTTTAAACATCCTTGGAGATTTAAGCCACATTAGCAGTGAAAATTTTCCATGGGGTTTGTCCACTCTGGTTTGACCTTCCCAAACCTATAGTAAAATGCCTGCCTTCTCTCCCTTTCTGATGGTAGCACTGATAATGCAGGAGTGAGGGTGGGATGTTACATGTGCATGGGAATGTGAAGGACTCACAGGAGTCTTTGTGGACCGCACATGTTTTGAAATCTATTGATGAAATAGCTAGATCCGAAGGTATGGTCTTCTGGACTCTGGGTCTCCTTCTGAAGTTCATTTAACAAGAGTATGCAATGCCAAGGATGTCAAAGTTCACTCTTGACATGCTGCTGCTTATCTGCAGGTCATTGTTGGGAGGTCTCAATAGAACATGTGGAACGAGTAAAATGGTATGCCCCTCACATCCGCCACCTAGTTGCAGATGTGAGGTGCAGCAGCTTCTAAGATAACACTAGAAACACTGTCCTCATTCAGGGCAACAAATTATTCTTCTGCCAGGAAAGTGGCAGTATTTGGATGATGCCACGTGTCAAGCTACATGCTGATCACCCTATGGTATTACCCCTATTACAAAATGTGGCCATTAGAGCCCCAGGATCTCAAAAGAGTTCTGAACATCATGTGGATGCTGGAGAGATTAGTAGTTCAAACATTCTTGCAGTCTCAATTTTTTGAGAGATCTGTAGAAGAATGCAGCACTTTAGAAAAAGGCATTTGTTATGTAACTTCCATGCATATTTTTTAGACTGAGACAATGAGTGTGGTGCGTGTGGACTAGTTTCCATAGGACAACTTTATTTTATAGTGCCAGCAGCTTTACTGGTGGTGTATTACGATTGCCCTGTTCTCCCGCCACCTTTTCTCTAATATCCATGGAACAATCGCATGCACTTCGAAAGGTGAATGAATGATGGCTAGATGAAGTTGCATGGGACCATTAGGACTAGCTTTTTGAGGAGTGAATTAGACAAAGGGAGAGCTTAGAATTCTCTACATTTTCATGGGAGGCTTGTTCTTCTGTACCCTATTATTAAAGGAACAAGCCCACCTTTGGCAGCCACTGATGTTGGAGATTTTTCTGGCTCCACTGGATGTTGAAAAGTCATAGCTCTTTGGTTCCGTTTTGTCTGAAATAGTCTAACTAAAAATAAAATAAAAATTCACCTCATTTCAAATTTTACCTAGTCTGGATTTTTGTAAATTTTAGCTAGAATATTTTGGTTTATTTTATATATTCCATTCGAGACTTTAAAAATTATTAAATTAAATTGATATTTTGTTTAAGGTAAATTATTTTATATTTAAATTTTATTTAATTTTGATTATTTAGAAATATTTTAAATTTTAAAATTATATTTGTTTGATATTGTGTTATATATAATCTCAAAATAACACATCAAAACATTTTAAAACCAAAGTATTTTATTTTAATTAAAAAAATAAAATATTTGTCAAAATAGAATTGACAACTTCTTTGGATAACAGAGAGTTTTTTTGTGCTCACATGTAAGTTTACTTGTCATGGCTGGTTTTTTTATTATTTAGAGTGTGTTCGATAATGTGATAGTAATTATTTTTGAAATAATCTTTTGTATTGAAATACATATTAATGATATTTTTTATTTTTTAAAATTATTTTTAACATCAATACATAAAAACAATTCAAAATATATAAATTATATTAAATTTTAATAAATAATAAAAAAACTAAATTTTTTAAAAATACAGGTTGAATTACGTTTTTATAAGATTCCTTAACCATCATATTTTGCAGTTGATTTGGAAGTTGGACTGGGACAATACATCATTCTTGTTGAGATGTTGATTGCTAATGTGGACCTATGCTGTGATGTGAGTCCACAATAATTATTCTTAGTTTAAGTGTCATTGGTGCGTTTTAAATATAGAAAAAAACTCTGTATGATTGAGACTAAATCTTACTAAAAAATAAAAAATAAGATGGTTTTATTTTAATTAGATAAAAAAATAAAAATATTAAATAAAAAAAATAAAAAAAATATTTTTTTAAGAACAGAAAAATGATGATGTTTAATTTTATTTAAAAATAATGATGTTTAATTTTTATTTAATTAAATATGAAAATAGGAAGTTGGGTAAAAAGAGAATTAAAACACTGGCACAATTTTTATTCAATTAAAAATGGAAGGTTGAAGTTAAGTTAAAAAAAATTAAAATAATTAAGAGTAATTCAGTTTGGAATAACCTGTTAAACTTGTATCTCAACTTAATAACATGATAAAAAAATCAAAAAAATAAGGATTAAATTGAAAATATATTATACCATAAATTTGAATTAAAAGATGAAATTGAAAACTAATAAAACTTATACAAAAAAATAGAAATAAAAAAATAAGAATTAAATTTAAAATAATAATATATGACAAATTGAGATTGAATGATAAAATTAAAAGTAATTAAAAATTTTACAAAAAGACCAAAATTAAAAATTAAAAAATTAAAATTAAAATTAAAATTAAATAGCAACAATAAAGAGAACCAGATTTCAATTTTTGAAGGAGAAAAAAGAAAAAATAATAATGCTCTACTAACAATAAAGTATGTTATTATCGTTGACACGCATTAACAGGAAGAAGACATAGCAACATTTCCAATAAAAATAACAATGAGTGACGAAACACATTATGCTAAAAGTAAGTAGATGATGCCCACATAATAATACATGCATTGCATTGCATACACTAATAGCCTTTTCAATTAAAATAATAATTAATTAATATTAAAAAACTAAATTATCCATAATAAATCTAGTAATAACATAATAGTCTCTGTGAAAAGATCAAATGGCCGTGGATGTATGGTTTAATTTAAAAAGTAAACTTGTCATTGTATTGTACTTGAAGAATTTAAAAAACATAAATACCTTTATGTGCCAGTTTTTTTAAAATTAATTTAGAAGATAATTAGATTATTTTAAATTGTTTTTAAAAAAGATTTATATCTTTGATTAATAGGGAAAAAAACCAAAATACTTCAACGCCAAGGCCATTAATTTTTTTTTTAGTTATACTGTCACAATGAATAGTAAATTATATATCCATATACAAAGTGATTTTTCCTTCCTTTTTTTGTTTTTTTTTTGTTTTTATAATACCCTCCATGGCCAGCGGGGCTACACATTCTAAAGCCTTATTACTTGCATTAAAGGGCGGTCCATGGCCCATGAACAAAACTTTTCCACATGCCTCGGCCCCACTCATTGCTGATGATCAAGATTCTTGTTAAGGAATCACACACAATTAATCCAGAGACTCCAAAGTTACTGTATTCTTTTGAACGGCATGTTGATCAGTGCTATAAATCCCGGTCCCGTCCGCTCCAGTCGATTAACTCAGCGAGCTGCTAATATAATTTAAGCCCGGGCCGGGTTTAAAAAAACCAAAAAAAAAATCTTTTATTATAATTTTTATAATAATCTAGATTAATATTTCTAAAATTTAACTCAGATTTTAAATTAAATTATAGACCCCTGACGGGTTTAGAACCCGTTTGGCAACGAGGTTGCGTTTGTGTTTTATTTAGAACGTAGATGTAACCTGTTTAGTAAAAACAAAATATATTTTACTGTATATAAGTTCCATGTTTTTTCGTGTCCGAGACACAGGAAAAGAAAAAGCATCATTTTGCTGCTTTGTGCACACTATTCACGCTAACTTTAATTAGCGTGAACAATGTATGTGAACAGTGCAATAAATTTGCACTGTTCACTTGAAAAATAACGAACAGTGCAAATCTATTGCACTGTTCACACATTTTTTTTAAAAGATTGTTAATTTTATTAATATTTTTTTAAAAAAAACTAGTTTAAAGTAAATTAAATTAATTTGTACTGTAATATAAATAATATTTTTTTCCTAAAAAATTAGTATATAGTGAATTAAATTCACTCGCATTATAATATTAATTTTATACCTGATAATATTTTATCTAATTTTATTACACGCTCAATATATTATGAAAACTGTAGTTTTTATCGGATAAATTTTGTATGTAATGGAATTATAAATAATTTAATGGAATAATAAAAAATATTTTATATAAAATATTATTTATTTCATGATGTAATAGGAGTAATTAACTCTACAATATTTAAATTTAAAACCATCAATATTAATATATATTTTTTAAAATTATTTTATAACTTTAATTTCAAAAGTATTTTTAACCGAATACATTAAACTATTTTTTTTAACCTCAATTTCAACCATAGTTTTAACTAAACATCTATTTTTTTAAATTAACCTCAATTAAAAATACTTTTTATAAAATAATTTTTTTAAAACCACAGCCACAATAACTATTTTAATACTAAACACACTCCTAGTCGTCTTGATGCGGACCATGCATCATGTACACATTGCTCTACTGCCTATGTATTTAAATTTCCAAAATTACGTTTGAAGACGCTACACGTGGGCACACGTACGTGTAAGAATCTGCCTAGATTCCAAATTTCCAAACCGACGTTTATTAAAATAGGATAAGGTAGGGCCCTTTTATGTACACGTCATCGTCAAGGCCAGAGGAAGGAGATCCCTCACATTTTGTGGATCTTGAGGTAAATTGTGTGTTACTGGCAAGCAACAGAGGGCCATTGTCTGTTTCTTTCTTTCTCTTTTTTCAAGGGCCAGGCAGGATCGATCTTGCATGTTGGGATTAAATTGGACGTTAGGAGATTAATCTTCATAATTAGCGGAATTATCATAATTAAATTGAATTAACCATTATTACAGAGATAAGAGGTGTTCTCCCCTCTTGTAATGAGATACCTTTCAACTTAAATAGAGATCTGAGCCTTTTACTCTGGAGTATAAAAGTAAATTTGATTTTGAAATAATTTTAAAAACATTAAACACTATTTATTGTTTTGAAATAAAAATAATAACTTGAGCAGACCATGGAGTGGGCCCTCCTGGATAAGGTTGAGACAGCATTCATGGTGACAGGTGTCACAGAAGTCGAGAATCTCATAATGAGTCATCACCATTGCCTCCTACAGCAAACTTTAGTGTCGGTGGCCATTTTGATGCGTGAAGGGTAATTGTTATTGTGTTTTTTATTTTAAATTAGTGTTTTAATATTTTTTATACTAATATGAAAAAAATAAAATAAAAAAGCCTTAAAATGACAATTATAACAAACGGCTCTTTTAGCTTGGCTTGATCCATGGAATTTCTCCCAACAAGACATCACTAGCCTTCTTTTGATATCTTTTTCCCCAGGCGGCTGGCTAGGCAATAATGTCACCACCTCTAAATTATACTCATCTAGTTTGTATTAAAACCTATAATAATAGGACGGTTAAGTTTGTGATAACGATAATGATTTAAAATATTTTTATTTAAAAATATATTAAAAATTATTTTTAAAATTAAGTACATTAAAACAATTTAAAATTATAAAAAATATAATTTTAACCACGTTTTCAAACTCTATTTAAAATATCCTTGAGAAGAGGAATAGATCCAGATCTGTTGTTACTATATACTAAAATAGTATAATTATATTTTTATTTTTCTGTTCAAGAAACTTAACAAGTGCCCTGACCATTTTTAACCATTGAACCAGAAGACTTGAGGTGAATAATTATATGCAGGAATGAATAACACAAGATTTGAGGAAGTGGAAGCCATTCAGCTTCTTTCCCACGAGCCACAGAAGATGGGGTCCTGCTGAACATTAAGCTCCTTCACCACCACTTGGCTAATGCTTAATTTCAAAGCAGTCTATTCAAGATTATTATATATATATTATTTGATCCTGTAAAGAGAAGAAAATAGTTTCTTTCCATTTCCATCATCTTGTTTTTCTTGTCGCTGTCCTTTCACACTATATTATGCAGGACTGGTGCCTTACCATTTACAATCAGCACTCAATTATCCATTAATGGAGCTGAAAAAACCCTTTATTCAGAAGATCTCGTACTTGCTGGTCCACGCAGAGGAGTGGTACAACCTTGCTTACACAGAAATGCGCTCATCAAGATCATATCCCATCTAATAATTGCTTAACATCATCTTGCTACTGTAATCAGCAACATTGGCAAGCATTTTCCCATGCTAGCTTCCAAGATTCAGCTTCCTTGTGAAGTTTGAATGAGGTGGTTAGGAGCATTATTAACCCTAATAATTCTACTTTTAGGGCAACCCCACTTGAAAGTGAAAGCTCATGTAGCTTGCTCTTTCACTGTTTTCTACTCATCCGCTAGACGAAGAGAAGATAAACCAAGCCCTGTAGCACATGCAGCAACGCTCATCTCCCTCCACCAAGCTCCAACTTTATCGTGGGTTTTTCCACCAAGCAGCAAGGCAGTCCCACTTATTAGCGAGCGATTAATAACTACGGTCTTAAACCATCGTGGTGGTAAAAACTTGAGACTAAAGGGTTTGTTTTTTCTGTGGTTTCAGGTTCGAGTCCTTGATTGCTCATTTGATGGCAACTGGACGCTTACATGATCGTTAACTTCAAGGCCCGTGAGATTAGTCGTGGTGTGCACAAACTGGTCCGTACACCCATATTAATCTAGCAGCAAGGCAGTCCCACTTATTAGCGATTAATAACTACGGTCTTAGTTTCATTCACAAGTAAAGATTGTTTCATTCAAATATATTCTTGAATATCAAGTGTTAATTACTACCCCACCTTTAATTTCTTCTGCCTTTTGTTATGATTTTATCGATGTCCCTTGCATGTGAGCATAAGAAAACACAACTTTTCTATTTATTTATTTGATATTCAAGGTATTTTTCAATCAATATATATATTTTGTGTGTGTCTGTGTGGCACATGGATGTGTGATTCCTTGTCTGATTATCTGTTTCTCATATCAACTTACATAAAAAAGAAGAAAAAAGTTGACTAAATCTTCTACATAGCGTGCAGTCTAGTGAATTTGTTGAAATCTATAATATGCTTACTTCGAGATATTAATTTGACATTAATAGTCACATTACAAATAAATAAATAAAGTAATACTCATAGTGATGATCATCCAGCTTCCAAGAAGCTACACATAAATTAATGGTTCGATAAAAAATAATGGTTCGGAATTCTAAACTGGAATTGAATTTAATCTACTTAATTTTGCATCTTCTATCACGAAATCATCCATAAAATATGCATTGATTATGAAAACTTATAGTAGAAGGAACATGTGAGGGACCAAGTAAATGACACATATTTATTTTTTATTTTTTAAAAATATTTTTTATATTATTAATCTGAAAACATTAAAAAATAATTATTTTAAAATAAAAAATATTTTTTAAAAAATAAAAAAATATTATTTTAATATTTTTTAAATAAAAAATATTTTAAGAAACAATCATGTAACTTATCTTCATAAACTTTATATATCTATATAAAGGAAAAACAGAAAACTATCGGAAAACTTCAGTTTACCAGTAGATGCCAGTAATTTGTTTCAGCATCTTCAATTAATAAAATGCTATCCAGAGAGCAGTAAAAGCATAGATGCCCTAAAGGGAAAAAGAATCAAACTCATAAAACCAGAATATTAAATTTATGACAACTGGCTCTTATTTTATTTGAAAATCTATCCATCATTTCTTTATTTAAGAAGTTGCCCCAGAGAGCTTCAAAGCAAGGTCAGTGACCTATAGTGAAGGAAAACATAAAAAAAAAAAATGGATGCCAAGGCTCTCTTCTTCTTTGCTTTGTTGTCCTTCTCAGCTGTGTCGGTCAGGCCGGCCGTAGCAGAAAATGAAGAAGACCCTGGTCTTGTCATGAACTTTTACAAGGATACATGCCCTCAAGCTGAGGACATTGTCAAAGAACAAGTTAGACTCCTTTACAAGAGACACAAAAACACTGCATTTTCTTGGCTAAGAAACATCTTCCATGACTGTGCTGTTCAGGTAATTAAGTCTTGCTTTTATTCCTCTTTTTTGTTTCGGATTTTTTTAGTTCTTGATGATCATGCATGTCTTGTTTTGTAGTCATGTGATGCTTCACTGCTGCTGGACTCAACAAGGAGGACCTTGTCTGAGAAGGAGACAGACAGGAGCTTTGGCCTCAGGAACTTTAGATACCTTGACGATATCAAAGAAGCTGTTGAAAGGGAGTGTCCTGGAGTTGTTTCCTGTGCTGATATTCTTGTTCTGTCTGCTAGAGATGGCATTGTTTCGGTACTTCCCTGATTTAAACTTCATCAGTCTTGTCTTTGATTCTTTTAAGCGATTTTTTATCCTCTCTGATTGGTCTAGAAGAAGGTATATTGTTTTGGCTAGATTTGGGCTCTTTTGTAGTTTGCATGGCAACTTTTACTGAATTTGGTGTCTCCAGTTTGAGTCTTTTTTTCCCTTTCAGGTCACTTAAGACAGGTTTTCTCGGGATATTATATGCTCTATTTCTGACAGAATTTGTAGAGTGATTGCTGAAATTTGTCCAGTACTTTTATAGTAAATGGAAGTTTAATGTGGCCTTAAACCTTTCTTGATTTCAGCTAGGAGGACCTCATATCCCTCTCAAAACTGGAAGAAGGGATGGCAGGAAGAGCAGAGCAGATGTGATCGAGGACTATCTCCCAGACCACAATGAAAGCATATCTGTTGTTCTAGACAGGTTTGCTTCCATGGGTATTGACACCCCTGGAGTGGTTGCCTTGCTAGGTATATATATTAACATGTAAACCTCAAATGGTAGCTTTATAGTCATGAATCCAGGTGTCCTCATTACTAAAAAGTTGGTTTATTCTTCTTCTTTTGTTTTTATGTCCAACAGGAGCTCACAGTGTTGGGAGAACTCACTGTGTGAAGCTGGTGCACCGTTTGTACCCGGAAGTTGACCCAGCACTAAACCCTGACCATGTTGAGCACATGCTTTACAAGTGCCCTGATTCAATCCCAGACCCTAAAGCTGTCCAATATGTGAGGAATGACAGAGGCACGCCCATGGTTCTAGACAACAACTACTACAGAAACATATTGGACAACAAGGGCTTGTTGATAGTGGATCACCAACTAGCCAATGACAAGAGAACTAAGCCTTATGTGAAGAAAATGGCCAAGAGTCAGGATTACTTCTTTAAGGAGTTTTCTAGGGCTATCACCATTCTTTCTGAGAACAACCCACTCACCGGTACCAAGGGCGAGATCAGAAAGCAGTGCACTGTTGCCAACAAGCACCACTAGAAACTTCAATTTGCTACATGTCAAACTCAAGTACTTCTCTTCCTTGTTCACAACGAGGGAGAAGAGTCTGAGATTTGCAGAATAAGATGTTTTCTTTAGAAATGGGTGTTGTTACTGCTAGTCAGTGGCAATTAAGATAGTTGTGGTATTAATGTTGGTTTAACTGCCCTGTTTTTAGCCTGGTTAGGCCCGCTCCTCTTGTTGTTGTGGTTTGTGAGATTAATGTTGGTGATGGGCATGTTGGGATGATGGGATGTATGTATAGATGGTAGATGGTGGCGATGGTGTGTGATGATCCATGTGTTTTGAAATGATAATAAGTTATTGATGATTCATGTCTGCAAGTTTCTATCACCTAGGCTACCATTGATGGCTCTCCCTCTTTGAAGATCTTAATTGAGTTGGAATTTAATGATGCAGCAGCTCCCCCACCCACAATGTAGCTAGATGGCATCAAGCAAGATGACTAAAATAAGAAAGGGCAAATAAAGAATTAAGAAAGAGCAAAATAAGGGTGGAGAAACAGGAAGTACAAGATTTTTTTAATCTGAGATAATGTTTGTTTATGGATTTTGGCGCTAGATGTTCCTTTTGTGGTAGGTAAAAGAGACAGATCATGCAGTTGTGGAGTTGTGGGTCTCAGCCTCAGACACAATTGGAGACAAAGGAAGAGAGAGTGAGTGAGTACGTCAGGAAATGATGGCTTGTGGTTTACTTTCTCTCTGTTAATGGTGGGATTTACAAGTGGTTGCATTTTATATGCGTGTAGCATCATGCTGGAAACTATTTTAAAAATATCTTTAACCGACACAAGTTGAAAAGGAAAAAAAATCAAAATAACATGAAAAATAAAGAACGAAATTTGAAGATAACTAGGAAAATAAGAAAAATTCTGAAACAACATTTTAATTTGGGCATGGCTAGCACTAGCAAGCTATCTCCACGAGGATTAGAGCCTGTAAAAGCAATATATCTAGATTTTTTTCAACACTGAACTTTGCGAATCCATTTATCCAAAGTTTGCTTATGTGGGAGACTGCAGATTCTCTATTTCAGGGTTTTTTGAGTGAGATTTGCCAATTAAAAACACATCTGATGCCAAAATATAAGTTTAACAGAGTTAATTATTCTTCACTACAGTACAAGCATGGCAGTAGTTTGACCACTGTAAGGCGGTGAAACTATAAATTGCAATCCGAGGACCACCATGAATGATCTATGAAAGGGATAATTTAAACCATTTAGTCGCAGTGGCCTTTCATACATGGATTATTGATTTTTGTTAATAAATTAAAGTAGTTTAATTATTGTCTTAAAAAAACAAAACATAGTGTACCTTCTATTTTAAAATAACAAAAATTCATTTAAAAATTATTTCAGAGATATTTGTTTTATATCTTTGTTTTTATCATTTCAATTAACTATGTTTTTGTTGATCCTGTATCCGTTTCTTTTGCTCTGAGACATTAATTTTCACATGACACAAGTCCAGTTCATTTATATATTGTTCAATGATGAAGTGACTAAGCTGCAGCATTTCACTATAAACTGGCATAGAACAATTACAACGAGTGGAATTACATACCAACTGTGCTAGAGAACACAAAAAATGCACCACCTTGCAACTTCCCATGATAAGATTTATTTCCTAGGAGTGTTAGATGATGTCATCTAAGACATATATATATGGCTACCGATCCAGGGGTTTCAGCTTAGTAATGGGACTTTTGTTTCTGTACTGCTTGAACTGCTATCAGATTCCTTCAGGATCACTTCATTCTTCTCATTCTTTTCTGGCTCTTTGGGAATTAGAGAACACAAAGAAGGATGGCAGTAATAAGGCTGCTGGTGTATGGAAATGTAGTTTGCAGTAGATGGAAAAGGTCGATAACCATATGTGTTGGCATAAGGACTTGAAGGAAATGCACTTGGTGCTGACCAATATATCATAGGCATGAAACTACTTGCTGGCTGTGGTGGGAACATATGATATGGGGTTTGGTTATGGTAAGAGACATTAGGACTGTTAATTACTTGGCTTGGGACTGCTGGAGTATCAGGTGGAGTTTGATATGGGATGGCCTGGAATGCTGCCATTGCATGAGTTTGCATTGAGGAATATCCCAAATGCCCAAATGGGGCGGGAGGTGCAGAGGTTGATGGCACAGACTCAGGAATTGATGATCTTGGAAGATTATGAGGCTTACTCGAGGAGTTTGATTGTTTCTTTCCCTTTGATTTTGTTGAATTTGTTTTCCCTGTTAGCTTCTTTGACCCTGGACTGGCCTGCCAAGAAGCAAGAAAGCAACAAAATCAAATTTAAGTAGTTAAATTCTTAGGAGGAGATCGCCAAAGAGAAGGCATAAGCCTACCACTTCACACGTCTTTTCCGGTGAAAGAAACAACTCCTCTCCTTCTGCGTCCTCATCAGTTCTGCAAGAGAGAATTTCTGCATTATGTGAGTAATGTTCTCGAAGATGAAGCAGTTTAAGAGTCGGTAGGCGTTGAGCAAAGAACAAGAGTAAGCAAGAGACAAGTTTATTAATCTTCATAAATCCTCAGTCCTGACCTTCTCCTGAAGTCCAACCTAACAAATCAGAGGAGATGGTTCATTGTATTGTTCATGACCATTTCAATCAATGTTGCTCATTCTTATCTGCAACCTTACAGTGGATAATATTCAAAAGAATATGATAATTCTATATATATGATACTTCAGAACGGAAGTTCAATGCATGTGGTTCAATATGTAAGCATTAAGATTCAATCTTTGAGCATTCATCTACCTGTAATATTTTTGCAGCAAGTCTAAGTTCCTGTATTTGGTTTCTCTTTGTACCAGGTCATCAGGAAAGCCAGCCATGAATAAAAGCGTGATTCCTAAGGCCTTGAAGAAGAAGCTCCCACAGCGTATGTGAACTAGCATTGCCATTCGGCACAAAAGTGGCCCGAAAGACTTGAGCTTGTTTCTTCCCATCCGCTGCCTGACATATCTGAAAAGAAATGATCACACAGATATCTTTAGATCAGGCTACAAGAGTATGCAACTCGGTAAGAACCTAACAGAAATGCCAGAAGATAAGTACTTACTCATTTTGAGGAAGATTTCTTGTCCTACCACCGTACTTAATGCAAAGAAAAAAGCATGATGGGCAACTAGGATCTGATCGGCGCATGTCCTTCTCTTCCTCAAGAATCTGAACTGGACATAGCGTTGGATTCTGCCGATTTGGATAAAATATTTTCCTTTGAATTCCTGGATTCTCATATAGCACATACTCCTGTCAACAAACTAGTACATGTTACTTATTCTTTGTTGATTGACGTTAAAACAATTGTAGACATGGAAGGTTAACATGGTCTACTACAAGTAATGAAGGGCTGCTAATAAAAACAGGATAAAGTACTAATACTGAAACCATAAGCATTCTCATTGTAGTCATATCTTTTAGTAACTATTCTGATACCATTATACGGAGGAGAAAACCGCAGATTTTCGAAAGAGAATCGCTTACCCCTGGATCTTTCGGTGATACGTATGGTTCACCCTTCCGTAGAATGCTAAAATGATTGAAGTCTAATTCATACATATCATCACAACCATGCCTTATACCAAGAGATGCAAACACTATGATTTTTCTGATGGTGTGGGACTGGGCATTTCTCAATAGAAGGACTTCAGACTCGAGTATCCTCTTTACTTCCTTGGGACAGAAAGCTATCTTCGGAGGCTTTCTAAGCAATGATACATTTCCAGGTCGAGTATGACAAGCCTCCTTAGGTACGAAATCATCTGCTTCTGTCCTGTGAGATTCGTTATTTTTAATTTCTCTGTTGTCATGATTTCTAGCATCTGCGCAATCAAGAACTAGTTGTTTCTCTGGTGGAAGGCCATCATTCTTTTTATCTTTATTTCTTGCTTGGTTCAGATGTTGAATTGTTTGCTCACTCTGTCCACCAAAGGAACTTTCAAAGCATGGTAACTTTATTGCCTCGCCAACACTATCTTCATGAAGATTTTCTATTAGTTCAATAGCAACCACATGGACCCCATCCATTTGTCCATTAATGTGGTTAATTTTATTATCAGCTTCATCTTCTTCATCAGTATCATCTGTATCATAACAATCTGCAGCAGAGTCATCACCTTTCAGTTTTTCAAGCTGCGAAAACTGAGTCTCATCCATGCTCATCCAATTGACTAAGCAGTCTTCAAGATTTGCATCTTTGGGAGGAATACTGAATGGAATCTCATGCTTTATCTGTGAAACCATCCCAGCATCGACTACATTTCCATTTTGAACATCATTTTGGATCACTTTTAATTTCTGTCTTTTGAACCTCTTAAGCCTTCTTTCTGTTGCATTGATAGAGCTGCCCTGAGAGTGAGCAAAAGACTTTCCATTAAAATTTATCTCGCATGAAATTGCTAACGATATTAGAGCACAAGAGAATTAATTTAACAGTAGAAACTTATTGATATCTTAATCCATTAGTTATAAACTTCTTCTGTAAAAGGCTCCTGGATCATTGATCAAAGATAGATAGATAGATGCTCAATAACAAGTGAGAGGCCGATCATCAGAAACAGGAAAAATAGAATTTCTTAGATTAAGAGCGGCTCCTAAGTCCTAAACTATCATCAACCATCCATTCACAAAGACTTGTTTCATGCTTAAACTAAAACATTAATGGTTGTTCAAAAAAGGAAAAGTACATGTAGCATCTTTGACAATCAAAAGACTTAAATATGAGATTGGTGATCATACTCGTCTGTGTGTGATCAAGGACCCCTTGTGATCTCTTTCATGTAATTGAGCTTCAAGTGCAGATATTTTCTCCATAAGCTCAGCATTCTTTTCTCTTTCCCTTTGTAGTTCTGCAGATATCTTCGCAATAACAGTGACAGTATTCTCTTCTTTCACTTCTTGCTCTATTGAACACAATGCAGAAGCATTGACCAAGCTAGCACATGATTGAAGCTCCACCATTGAACCCGAACAGTATAAGAAGTCTATAGACTCTCCAAAACTTATAGCCTAGAACTAATTACCCTCACATAGTGAGATACCCACCAATCAAAAACACTTAGAAATGGTTCAAAGATCAAGACTTCAAGAAGAAAGAAACATTTTTAAAAGCAAAGCTACATCTTGGACTGTTGAAGTACTACACTCTTAAAGCAAAACTTAGATAAACAAGGTGGTTTTGAGAGCAAAAGGATAGGCTAAGGACTATACCATTGTCGGAAAGGGTTCATTAATGGAAGAGTTAAAGAGAAGGAAAGGGGACTGTTTATAGATTGAGTAGCAAGTTAAACTACGAAAGTTGAATCATAAACAATACAAGTAAATGGTAGAGTTAGAAGAGAAAAAAGAGGAGCTTTTGTGGGTTTCAATTTATTGTTTTGGTTGTGTAAAAGCAAAATAGAGCGGCGAGAGGTCAGGCATGCAATGCCACTTGCATTCTCTCTTGCTTACACTCTTGTTTTCTTACAAGTTATTTCAATCAATTTTATATTATAATTAAATTTAATTATAACATTTCTTTAAAACTCAATCAATAAATAAGTTAAATTTACATATTTAAAAAAATAAAATTAATTTTATTTTGTTTTCTATATTACTCTTATTACATTCATTTTATTTCTTCAAAAATCTTTTTTTCAAAAGAGAACTAGATCAATATTTTAAGAAAGTTAATTTTAATATTAATTTTCAGCTCTTTGAAATTATACAACGAAAAGGTTAACCTCTGATTTATTCTTGTAGTACTTTTAAAGACTGAATTCTATTTAGAATTCAATTCTTAAGACTAAAAAAAATTCTTAATATAAGACTCCATTAATATAAATCTCTAAATTGAATTCAATTAAGAGGATTTCAAGCATGCTGTTAAATATTTTTAGGTACTCAGAGTAATGAACAAAACCATCCTTCTAGTTTAAAGGTTGGTTGAGATACTATGTCATATGAAAGAATGAGATTTGAAAAATAATTTTGTATCATTCTATAATATAAAAGCTCTTATACTAATAATCACACACGATAGCAAAAGATAATGAGTTAATTATAAATCAAAATCTTTTAAAAAACAAAGAATACCTTAACTATAAAAAGACTCTTAAAATAATTAATTTTATTTATTTATATCTTCTTTTATCAAAAAAAAAAATTACAACCATTTATATATATATATATATAAATAGAAAATCAAAATAATATTAAATAAAAAAATTATCTCCTTCACATTAAAAAAATAGAAAAACATAATAATAAAAAAATATTTATATATTTTCATATATCAATCTCCTTATGTTAAAAGAAACTTATACTTAAGATCGCTAATACAATATTTTTGTATGGGTCATATTATTATGAATTTTTAACATAATATCCTTGTATAGGACATCTCATCATAAATCTCATTACTAAGATTCTTATTATAGAAACAACACACAAGTTTTTGGACTTCTTTTCATGATGAGAAATAAACACATTCTCTTTTGTAATTTTTTTTGGTCATGATTATTCAATATTACATAATAATTAATTATAAAAAATTATTAAACTATAATACATGGACTTTACAATATTCAACCAAAACCATTAAAAATTGTTAGATTTTAATATTCTAATACCAAATCACCCGTAAAAAAGGAAAAGATAATAGAATTTATTATAATTCAAAACTCTTAAATACTTAAAACACAATAACTATAGAGAGACTTGCTTCATTTTATTTATTCATGTTTTTAGTTGCTAAAAGGCTATTATAACCCTTTATATAAAAAAAATATTAATTATATTGAATAAAAAATAAATTAAGATAAAATTATTTTTTTCAAATAAAAAAAACAACAACTAGAACGTAAAATTTTGAACTAACAGACGAGACTTTATATTAACAGATGACAATCTTGACATAAATAACTTGTATTTGATTGGATTAATGAACCTAGTCTTGATGGTGGCTTGATGAGTAGCTGTCAATACCCCTTAATCAACATAGGGCCACCTTCATAGGATTCCTTTTCATTTAATCTTAAATTTCCGTGACTTTTGTCAAGTGCTTTGCTCTCATGATCTCAGAGACCAAAGTCATTAACACTTACAAGAAGGCACTTACTCTTGAAATAGCAAGTCTCCATATATATATTGTTCTTAATGGGAAATCTGGAACTCAAATGGCTTTTATTATAATTTAAAAATATATTAAAATAATAATTTTTTAATTTTTAAAAATTATTTTTAACATATCAACGTCAAAACATATAAAAATATCTTTATAACCGATTCAATCAAATCATGAATTGAATTTAATTCATATCAAGTCGTGATCAGGCGAGTCACAAGTTAACTCGCTAGGTTTTACAGCAATGTTGCACGCAGATAAAAGGTGTCCATCATTAAGAGATGAACCCTAATTATCAAAGAATAAATGAGAATGGACATTTTGGAGTAATGATTATAAACACTGCAAAATGAAAAGATCTATCTGCTGTCTGTCTGTCTTGACAAGAGAGTCCATGGCCCTTTGCCCCATGTATAAAGCCACAAAGAAACAGTGTGCACACGTGCATATAATTTTGTAACCCTAGTTTTTGCAATATACAAATCCATCCTCACGTGGAAAGGTTACCTAAGTGCTTGTCTCTAATGAAATTTCGTGTCAGGGGAATATGAAGCTTGAGAACCTCGGATACCTATCCTTCTAATTTTAAATTATGGCCACCTTCTTAATTAATTATAATTAAGAAACTAACCAGTCCCTCAGAGCCTGAAATTCTTAGTGATCAAGGGAGATGAACACAAGAAAAAGTTGGTCTAATGATCCTGGGGCTGCTCAATTAATGGTTAAATGAGATTTGGGTCCATATATTATCCTTTTTTTTTAATGGCATCCTTCGTTTTTTTTTTTTTTAATTTTAATCTTTTCTGTTCATATCATTAATGGTGTTATCTGATATTAACTTTGATATATTCTTTGAAATATCCTTTATTATGTTTGAAAATGGAAGGAAAAATTAAGATTTAGGTCTTATCAATAATTCTTTCCCCTCACATATAATTAATCATTTAAAAAAATTAAAAAACTAATAAATACATAAAATTAATAATATAATAAATTCTCATTAAAAAATATATCCAAGATTTTCTCTCTCGGTTATTTTCATGAAAACTAAGTTATCACATACCCAAATTCTTATGTATTTGATTAAAAAAAATATGATTTTTGTGGTTTTCAGTTTTTTTTACTATTTAACTTTTCATGATTATTTTTTTTTATTTCATAATGTTGTAGTTTTAACCAAAATCTAATTATAAATCAAGGAAAGACAAAATTGGTGGGAATAGCTCATTTCAGTTTAATGTTTTTAGTTTTAATATGTTGTTTAATGCTTTTTTTAATTTATTATCTATTTCGTTTTTAAAAAACAAAAAAAATTATATTTTAAAGTTAATTCAAATAACATCATTAGACAATGTTTGATTGTTGTACTGAAAGAGAAAAGATGAAGATAATAAAAATATAAATATATTTGATTGAAAAGATAAAGACATAAATCTAAGATAATTTTAGGATAAATTTTTATATTTCTAAAATAGAAGGTACAAAGGAGACATGTCTTTGTAGATAATATTTATTACTTCTAAAATATCATTATAAAAATCTTTTAATTCCAAAATTATCAATATAAAAAAAATTAAGATAAGAGAAGTTATTATTATAATAATTTTAAAATTCAACTCAAGAGTTAATCTGGTGTAAGGCTACAATCACAAGTTAGAAAGGTAAACTCATGTTGACCTAAGTCAACATAAAAATAAAAATAATTATAATTATAGTTTTAAAACCCAACTCAGAGGTCAACCTGTAACAAAGTCTAGTTCACGGGTCGAAAGCATCAAGCTCGATTAATATATAAATAAAAATAATTATTATCATAATTTTAAAAACTGAATCGGGAAATCAACTTGATATAAGGTCCTTGTCATGTGTCGGGAGAGTTAACTCAGGTTGACTTGAGTCAACATATGAATAAAAATAATTATTATCATGATTTAAAAATCTGACTTGACATGAACAAAAAATCAATAAATTTTTTACCTGTATTTTATCTTAAGTCAGCTCAGGTTTTTAACTTGTTGATTAGGTAGAGTCAATCCTTTTTTTTCTTTTAAAACCTGAAACAAATTATGCTCTAAATTAGTTGGGTCTTGAGTTGAATTATAAAATATTTTTTTTATATTTTTTTATGTATTGTCCATTATAATCAAACAAGATATATAAAAAAATCTTTTTATTTAATACATAGTTACCAAATATAAAATTTTTTTAGTCATCTACTCTGTCATGTATTATCTATCTCTACAGTCTTTGTATTTTCTGTCTGAGGAAAATAATGCTACCTCAATGACAAAGGGACTAACGGTATGGATACAGTTAGATTAAAAAAATTCAAAGATAAGGGACATCATTGAGAAAAATCGATAACATAGGGACCCCTCTGTTAATTAACAAGCTTTAATCTGTCTTCTTTATGATTTATGAAAGGCGTACTTGTGAAGGGAAATGAGTCATGTAATTAGCAAGCAACTCCTCTTTAATTTGCTGGTCATTAGATTACAGGACAATATAATATAATATAATAATTGAGATAATCTTAAAGGGAAGGCAAGTTGGTGATAGATTATATTTTGTTTTCCTAGTAACTTGTGTTCTATAAGGTTAAGCATATTGACGTTAACTTCTGATGTTCAATCTTTATTACCTTCACATGATGTCTGGTTCGAGTTTTCCTAGCTTCGAAATGGGGAAATTTTTTCTAGGTTTTGCAGGTAACTTGTCCCCCTTTATTATTATTATTATTTACATTTACATTTACTACTGACAGAACTTCTCTTATGAATAATGTGATTTCATTTTGGTAATCAAGTTGTTTGAATGTTCATCCCCAGATTAGGAGGTTCAGGTTCCACCATGCCAAAAAAAAATTATAAATTTAAGAATTAGAAGGAGATTATCACATTCTTTAGAGCATACTTGCAACCTAAAACTCTGACCTCAATTGGATATTGAGTAAAATTTAATTTATCTAAACAAATTAATTCATAACTTAACCTAATCAAACTCGGTCTGTACCTGATAAGGTCAGTTAAAGGGTCACTGTTAAACCCTATATATATATATATATATATATATATATATATATATATATATGTATGTTTCAAATATAGAATGATATGCTTCTACTCTTTTTGTCTTTTCGGGTCATAAACAACTCCGTCTCCAACAACGAGTGATGTACTTCTACTCATTGCAATTTGGCAATCATGCATTGGTTCTATGGATCACAGATTAATTTTGTTGTATAATGGAATGAGAAATAAAAAGAACGAAGAATTTATATTATTTTCTAATATTTTTATTGTGTAAAACCTTTTAAATTTATACATGTTTGTTATTATCAAATAAAATAAAAATAATAAAATTTAAATTTGTTATCACTTTATTAATAAAATTCTAACAACATATCAAAAAATTAATTTAAACTAAAAATTTAACTATTAAATAAAATTTTAAAATATAATTTATATTATTTTTTAACATTAATATGGCTTGTAGGACTTAGTTTCAACTGTAGTGTGACTGATTTGGTTGCCTAAATTCATTTAGATAGTTTCTGCGTTCGACAGCAAACAGATGCCGCCATTGTCTTACATTAGCTGGCAAGCATGGTGACAGGAAAGGTCCACAGGGGAGCAGGTTCTTCGAGAACAACCAAACTTCTTGCTAAGTGAATCCAAGAAAAGTTGAAGGGACAACAGCACCTTAAATTGTAGATTTTATTTTGCTGGAAACACACAGATCATGGGGAAAACTGCATATATTCCTTGGCCCCAATTGCAGACCAGAACTCATTGCTTCTGAAGTGAAAAAATTGTGCTCCTTTTATCTCTTCCCACGTGATATCAAGTGTTAGTCTATCACAGAAATCTGATGGCTTGGTGGCGATTGATTAATTCCACCAATGAGTTTGTAAAACCCGCATAACAATAAATTCTCACTGCTATGCAAGGAACGAGGAAAACAGGCGGAAAAGCACTCCCAGAGGAGATAGCAGTAAAGTTTATTCATTATCCACCATAATTTTTCATGAGAGTTCAAGTTGTTGGGAAAAAAAAAAAAAGAAGTGAGAAGGGAACCAGAAAATGGAACAACAAGATACTAGATATGCACAAACATTACAACGCAAACCCGAGCAAGCCAAACTTGTGCTCAAAGTTCAGTGTTCTGGATAACTTTGACATATTCTTTGAAATATCCTTTATTATATTTGAAAATGGAAAGAAAAATTAAGATTTAGGTCTTATCAATAATTCTTTCCCCTCACATATAATTAATCATTTTAAAAATAAAAAAACTAATAAATACATAAATTAATAATATAAAAAATTCACATTATAAAAATATATCCAAGATTTTCTCTCTCTGTTATTTTCTTGAAAACTAAGTTATCACAAACCCAAATTGTTATATATTTTATTAAAAAATATAATTTGTGGTTTTCAGTTTTTTTTACTATTTGAGTTTTCATGATTATTTTTTTATTTCATAATGTTTTAGTTTTAATCAAAATCTAATTATAAATCAATGAAAGACAAAATTGGTGGGGATAGCTCATTTCAGTTTAATGTTTTTGGTTTTTAATATATTGTTTAATGCTTTTTTCACTTCACTATCTATTTCTTTTGAAAAAACAAAAAAATATATATTTCAAAGTTAATTCAAATAACATCATTAGACAGTGTTTGGTTGTTGTGCCGAGAGAGAAAAGATGAAGAAAATAAAAATATAAATGTATTTAATTGAAAAGATAAAAATATAAAAATAAATATGTTTCTAAGATAATTTTTGAGTAATTTTTTATATTTATAAAACAGAAGGTATAAAGAAAACATTTCTATGTAGATAATATTTATTACTTCTAAAATATCATTATAAAAAAATTTTCAATTCTAAAATTATCTAACAAACTAACACATGTAAGGATAAAATAAGTTATTATTATAGCTTTTAAAATTTAACTCAAGGGTTGATCCGATGCCAAGCCATGATCATGAGTCAGAAAAAATAAACTTATGTTGACCCGCAACAACATAAAAATAAAAATAATTATTATTATAGTTTTAAAACCTAATTTAAAGATCGACCTGAAATAAAATTCAGGTCACGAGTTAAAAGTATTAAACTCGGTCAATATATAGATAAAAATTATTATTATTATTATTATAGTTTTAAAATTCTATTTAAAAGATCGACCCGATACAAGGTTTATGTCATGTGTCGAAAAGGTTAACTCGAATTGACTTAAGTTAATATATAGATAAAAATAATCATTATCATGATTTAAAAATCTGACTCGAGAATCAATCTAGAAAAGAATCCAAGTCACGTGAACAAAAAATCAATAAGTTTTTTACCCATATTTTCTCTCGATCTTGCTTGGATTTTAAACTTAATAGGTTGGATCAATTCCTTTTTTTTCTTATAAAACAACTGAATTGGCCCCAAATTAGTGGTCCTGAGTTGAATTGTAAAATAAAATTTTTTATTTTATTATATATTATCTATCTTAATATATAAAAAATATTTTTATTTGATACATGATTACCAATTATAAATTTGTCTTCGTCATCTAGTCTTTGTATTTTCTGTTTTAGAAAAATAATGCTACCTCAATGACAAAGGGACTAACGGTATGGATACGGTTGGATTAAAAAATTCAAAGATAAGGGACATCATTGAGAAAAATCGATAACATAGGGACCCCTCTGTTAATTAACAGGCTTTAATCTGTCATCTTTATGATTTATGAAAGGCGCACTTGTGAAGGGAAATGAGTCATGTAATTAGCAAGCAACTCCTCTTTAATTTGCTGGTCATTAGATTACAGTACAATATAATATAATATAATATAATATAATAATCGAGATAATCTTAAAGGGAAGGCAAGTTGGTGATAGATTATATTTTGTTTTCCTAGTAACTTGTGTTCTATAAGGTTAAGCATATTGACGTTAACTTCTGATGTTCAATCTTTATTACCTTCACATGATGTCTGGTTCGAGTTTTCCTAGCTTCGAAATGGGGAAATTTTTTCTAGGTTTTGCAGGTAACTTGTCCCCCTTTATTATTATTATTATTATTATTTACATTTACATTTACTACTGACAGAACTTCTCTTATGAATAATGTGATTTCATTTTGGTAATCAAGTTGTTTGAATGTTCATCCCCAGATTAGGAGGTTCAGGTTCCACCATGCCAAAAAAAAATTATAAATTTAAGAATTAGAAGGAGATTATCACATTCTTTAGAGCATACTTGCAACCTAAAACTCTGACCTCAATTGGATATTGAGTAAAATTTAATTTATCTAAACAAATTAATTCATAACTTAACCTAATCAAACTCGGTCTGTACCTGATAAGGTCAGTTAAAGGGTCACTGTTAAACCCTATATATATATATATATATATATATATATATATATATATATATGTAT